>NC_083316.1:70186464-70405144 GCF_963455315.2 Globicephala melas | reverse complement strand
GATCAGAGATAAGAGGTGTACCTCTCTGTGTCCCTTGTCACATAGCGCGAGCGCGCGCGCGCACACACACACACACACGCGCGTCTGTACACAGATGCATGCACAGACATCCCTACAAGAACATTCCTTGCTACTACCATCTAAATGTATGCACCGCCACTGTATGCCCTGCAACGTGGCTGGTGTGTTTGTCCTGATTTCTGCATAAAGGCGGGCAGGTATGTGCCAGAGTCCAGGTAGGAACAAACCGCCACGCGCGATTGGATTGCAGCCAAACTCGAAGAGACATTTAACCTGCTGAATTGTTTCAAGCCGGGTGCCCCCCAGAAACTGGCAATTCTGCAACCGGTTGTGGAATCCTGCAACTATTCATAAAATGTGCTGAAAAATGTACTTTAGGAAACGTAATCTTGCTATATATGGCAAAGTAGGGACAAACCTAAAGGATAAGTGCATCTCCATTTTTAAATGTTTTACGTGTAGCCATCTGACCACTTTTTTATTGGGTAACATACCATAAGAGCACTTTGGTGTAGGCTTGGAAAAACTACAGCCAAGGGTAAGGCTGGAAATGCCATAAGAATTAAGGGTGCTAAAAATGGATGCTGGATAGCCCAGCATGAAAGATGGCATAGAGCTGTAGCTTTAAAATGGGGGAAAATACATGTGAATATTTATACATGAAAGCCATTGGGGAGGGTGAGTCTTGCCCTGAGTATCTGTGCAGGTAAGTCATTCACAAGAAAACTAATTACCTGTGCATGTACTCGGATTTGTTTAATTGAATAAGCTGCATGTGTGCCTTTTGCTGTTCTTTGTGGCTGTGCAGTTGTGGATTCGGTCTTCTTAAAATGATAGCTTTAGGGAAAAATTTAAAGTGGACTTTATACATATATATTTTTCAGAAGCCATTGTGCTGAATAGACATATTGCCAGAAAGAAAAATTCGACCCTATAAATAAGATTTCCATTGCTTGAAATCTAACTCAAGGCCTGTGTATTTTAGGGCAAATCAACTGGCTTAATACAGTAAACTGTTTTGTTTATTTGTTTTAATTCCAAAGTCAGGAACTAAGGATGCTTTTGAATCAAGATAATATGCCTTGTTTCCAGTCATATTAAGATAAAAATGAAATTCAGTAAATTTTGAATGAAGCAGATAAGGTACAACATACAACATGGTTGAAAATGTCTTCCTTGCAGAAGGCTGTCCGTTGCTGTTTCTACACATTTTAAAATAGTTTTTTTTTTTTTTTTTGCAATAAGAAATGCTAGAAAGCAATAGGGTGGTGAATGCTGCACCTCTCAGTTAATCAGCACAAAAATTCTTTAGAAATCTTTGGGGTCACTTTCTTTTATACGTACATTATCTCAAATGCATTGGCCCAAACTGTTTTGCTAATATGAAGTTAATTAGACAATCAAACTTTGAGCCTTGAGCGATGGGCATCACAGCCGATCAAGGAGGGTATGTCAGGAAAGAAAAAAAAAATGTGTCTTTTCTTTTATGACCAAACCAGGAGGTTATACAGCTGGCATTACATACATGACAGATGTGCATCTTTGGAGCCTTAAATAAACAGAAGCAGGGAGGCAACTGTGCATATTATCTAGCAAGAGACAGCAGCAGACACTTGCCAAAAAATAAAGACAGATAGAAAGGGACAAGAGAGACAGAGAGACATAATAAGATAGCAAAAAAAAAAAAAAAAAAAAAGTGGGGGAGAGAATCAATAAAACGATAAACCTGAACTTTTCGCGAATTAAAAAATGCAAATATACCTTTTACATATGCATCAGTATTAAAAATAATACACGCTGGAACCAACAGGAGCGGGAGGAGGAGGAGAGGAGGAGAGGAGGAGGAGGAGGAGGAAAGAATGGAGGCGCCGCGGAGCCCTGATTATGCATGGGCTGGAGCTGCCTCCTCTAACCTGTTCTTCTCCGAGCCGGGCAGCCGGCGGTCCTCAACCGCCCACAGAACAGGAGCCGAAACAACCGTTCCCGAAGGCTACAGCGTTTATTTTTCTCTTTTGGGGGTTTTGGCGGTTGTTTCAGGGGCTCGCCAACTAGCCCCTTTAATTAAAAGCTTCAATAAAAGGCGATCGCGCCAGGAATGCACAGGCTCCTCTTCGCGCAGAATTTGCATATTTTTTAATGCCCTAATTTCCTTGATGTATGTAAATGTAGCCGGACGTAGAGGGAGACAGGGAGCTGACGTCAATGGACGTGACCTCGCAGCTAAACCTTGAACGTGAAGCCGGGATGGGAGAAAACACGGAGCGGCAGCCGACGGAGCCCGCTCATTCGCGCGGCGGCAACGGCGGTGGCAGCTCCAAGGCCCGAGGGGGCCAAGGGAACCCGTGTGTCGACCCCGGGGGAGGACGAACCGCCGCCTTCTTTCTCCACTGCTCGGCTTCCAGCTTCGCCAGCCTTCAGGCCGCACCGCAGGCTCCTGTCCTGCACCTCCAGCCCCACCAAACACACGTTCTCTTGCTTCCCTCAGAAAAACAACACACCCCAAAACAACAAACCAAAAACAACAGATAACAAACCAAATCAATCAGCTCCCCAAATGCTCTAGACCAATGCTCGGGTAGCTTATCAGAAAGAAGACTCTGACAATGGAACATGATTTTTTTTTTTTTTTGGCTTCTCTCCACAAGAAGAGGAGGGGGAGACCTCAGACAAGAGCAAATCACTCCTAAAACACGATAAGCTACACGTGTTTCCAGTAGGGAGCGGTAAATCGCCCAGTCGAGTGGTGGGGGCTTCTCGTTTCGGTACCTATTTACCTGTGCACTCATTAAGCGCGTCGGCTTCATTAACAGCCATGCCTGGAGCGTGAGTTACAATGTGATGCGAGTGTCGTGTGTGTGTTGGGGAGGTGCTTGGGCTGGTTAGCACCGAGGCAGGCGCTGTGAGCGAGACGAGCGAGAGATCAGTGTCTCTCCACGGCCACCTCTGGGACTTATCTTCGGGGCCATCTAGTCCAGAGATCCTGGGCTGGAGTTCGAATTACACCCATTTGAAGGGGGAGGGGGTCAGAGAAGGCTGTCTCTGAACAGCCAGGCCCTTTCGATTACATTGTCGGGGGAGGGGGGCTTGAGGTGCGAGCGATTCGGTAGCCGCAGGCCCGGGCGCTGTCTTGCCGGATTTAGCCTGGTGTACTTTTCACTTGGAGCTCGGCAGCCTTTGCGAGGAGGTAGTGGCTCTTGGCTACGCGGCAGGGAGGCCTTCAGATTCCGCCCCCCCACCCTGCCCCGCGCGCCCGTGTGTGCGTGCCCGCGCACCCGGCGGGGTTCGCTGGCACCTCCCTGAGCACATCCGCCCCTGCCTCTGCTTGCCACCCTCTCCTAGGCAGCTAAGAAACGGTCCTCGGCCTTTTCTGGGCCAGGGCCGTGCAGAGCCAGGAGCGGAGGGCCGGGCTACGGGCTGGCAAGGAAGGGGCGCCAGAGGCCGCGGTGTTGGCTTCCCAGTCCTGCCCTTGGCCTCCAAGGCTGCCGTTTCTTCGTTCCACCTCGTAGCCCTAGCTTTGTTTTCCTGACATGCTCGTGGCCACCGGGCCCCACGCAGGCGATGGGAGTATGTGCGTGTGCGCGGGGGCAGGCGCGCGCGGCGGGCGGGGGCCCTCCCGCCAAGGACACGCATGGCTGTCTGTCCTCCCGCTGCACTTGGCGGGAAAGCTGGGGGCCGCCGGCGGGGCTGCTCGCCCGCGGCTCTCATTACCTCCTCCCCGCTCCCCCCGGACCACATTTACATACGGGCCACTCGTCAGAATTTTTACAGCCCCCCTCCCGCCCCCTGTCGCACGCGCGCAGGCTCGGAACAGGCGCCCGCGCGCTCTGACACCCGCGCTCAGGCTGCGGCCGGCCGGGGCGCGCGAACAGGCCCAGGGGTGCAAGCCGCCCTCGGCAGACGGATTCTCGCACCTCCCCCTAGCGCCTACACCCCTGACAGCCTCCCGGCTCGCGTTCCAGGAAGCCCACCTTCTCTTCAAGGCTCCCACCCTTCTCTCCCTGCACACTCCCACCCACACCCTCCCACATCTCTCTGCCTCTTTCCCTGGAACACACACACACACTCTCACACACACACGCTTTTCTTCCCCCCTCAAATAGCTAACCCCTATGGAGCGTCCCTCGTACCTTTTGAATAGCTCTGGAGTTTAAAGAATAAAAATCCTTATAATGTATTACTGTCTTTAGCCAAACACATTTAAGGACCACAACAAAAAGAAGAGGAGGAGTGAGGAAGGGGGACTTGAACCAAAAGACCTTTCTTTAAAAAAAAAAAAAAGTCTGCAAGTCAAAAGGTCATTCTCCAAGTTTGTAAATAAAATTGCAAAGGAGTCCTTTAAAAAGAAAGAAGGGGAGGAAAGAAGGAAGGTAGAAAAGATCCACAAGTTACATAAAAATCATGCATTGGGAAAACAAGACAGGGCTATTCTTTTAAAAAAAAAGAGTCTAAAGAAATCAAGAGGAAAAAAAAACTGGAGGAAAAAAGAAAAAGAGGGAGAAGGAAATAAAAGGCAGAAAAGGCAAAAGAAGTTTCCAAAGAAATGTGTGCTTTGCTTCCTACAATAGGAAAATGTAGCTATTGCCTCCTTCAGACGAGACATTTCTAATTTGTTCCGTCTGTCAGGAGGGGACTATGAGAGGTTTGGGTGCAAATTCATTATCTCTGGCAACGCAGAACGTAGTGTGGGGACTGAAAAAGACCATGGCAATGGATGAACAATAGGGCTTCAGTTCATCAGTAACAAAAGCAGTGGGGAAATTGGTTGAGTTTCAGAGCACGTCCTCCTCGGCAGAGGGGGCTGGACTAGACCTTGGACAGCCCCCCCAAAAACTTGCCGAGCCTCGCACACACCACTTCACTCTCCACTCCGAGGCTCAGGGAGCAAGTGCCTGGCGTGGGGGGGAAAAGTTGGCTTTTTTTCCTCCTTCGTCTTTTGCGCCTTTCTCTCTCGCCCAGGAAGGGAAGATCCGTTTAAACTATTTTAGACGCAATCAAGCAAGAATCACCGTGTGGAACTGAGCGGCAGTTTTAAATGTGCGAAGGAGAGGGATGGTCTGAAATTTTTTTTTTTCTTTTTTCGAGACGCCGAAAGGAGGCTGTTTGTGTACTGCGGCTGCCCAGTGATTCTGGATCTTGTCTTCTGGCCGGCGCCTCGATTCCTGCCCAGCTGGATTGGGGGGCAACACTGCCTGGCTCAGGGACGAGAGCGAGTGAGTATCCTGGCGGCCCGCAGGCGGCAACTCGGCCGGCGGCGCGCGGCCAGCAGTGCCTGCCGCGGCCCGGCGCCCGCGCTCCTCACCTCGCCCGCGAGCCGGTGTCCGCAGAGGCCCGCTGCGGGCCGCTCCGAGGGCCAGTCCGGGGCTTTGCTTCAGCTAATTGATTGTGTGTTTCGATGCTAAACCTGTTGATCTCGTGAGTTGTCTGAACCAGGACTGTTAATTATCCAGTGGCCTGACCCCCCAATTGAAGAACGATTCCAGGAGATTTTCGCGTTGGAAAGGGGAATTTTGTATGTAATTTTGTGTTGTTGATAGTGCGACTTTTCCCTCTTAAACCTAGAGCCAAGTGCAACTGTATTTTGCGTTCCTGGATTCAGGATTCTCATTCTGAACAATTCTTTTAACCACCTCAAAGTTGCAGTTACCTGGCAGTGAAGTGAGGGTCTGATGGGATTCTGGTGGAAACTTATATACAGTAGCTAACTAGAACTGGGTGGATTTCCACTTCCTTTTTCTCTTTGCCTTTTGGATTCAGGGAAGCGAGAGGCCGCTTTACAGTGTTATCCCAAGTTCAGATTCATCAAGATGCAACCATCGCGATTACTTATTGGAGCGTTTCAGCTTCTGACTCTTCTGGTATCTGAGCGAAAGCGGTTTGCTAGGAGCCCAGGCCCCGCTGAGGGAGGCAAGACCTTCCTTCCTTGGCTTGGAATTGTCTGAGGGAACCCAGGGCGGTGGGAACCCAGGCAATGTATTTGCATTAGTGTCTGCGACGTTTTCTTTTGCAAATGTACCCGCGGTGTTTGAATGGGGAACTGTCTTGAGGGGTCAGGGCAGCAGTGGAATTGATCGGAAGTTAGTCCGGAGGCTCTGTCAAGTCACGGCCACGGCCGGGGGCTCTTTGGGAGCTGTGGCTGCCTTGGGCCTAGAGCGGCGGGGTCGGATCCAGTTTCCTCCCTACCGTGGTGCCTACCTCTGCCGGCCACCCTCCTTCCCCACCTTGGCACCAGTAGTTCGGGCGCTGTCTCGAGAAATGAGCTCCCGTAGTCAGCGTAATTGAACCAGTGCAGTACTTTCATTTTGCAAAACCGGTAGCCCCACCCTGGCCACTCCAAAATAACAATAAGCATTAAAAAAAAATCATAAAAGAAACACACCTATTTTCGGGAGTGTAAGACTTCTTGAACATTGAGTCAAGGAAGGATGGGGGAAGGGAATTAAAAAATCCACCACTTTACAGCAATCAGGTTTTACATTATTCATTGATTTACTGGAGGAAATAGCCAATCAGGAGCCATAGATATGAATGCACATCTCACCGTGCTGTGGCCTTACAGTAAACTATTTGCATCTTTCTAATGGATTAGATATTTATCCAGGGATTCCCATTGTTTGAAAGGCCTGGAAATTCAGTGCCTTAAACATTTAAAAAATATGACTTTTGTTCCAGTCTTGAGATTCTTACATGAGAGAACTCTCCCTCCTCTTTTGTATGGCAGGTTACAATGTTCAAATCCCTAATGTTTCTTAAGAGTCCCTCTTTCTTCCAAGCTAAAAATAAAAGAAGAAAGAAAAAAATTAATTTCCCAAACCCCTCCAGATTCTGCATATTTTGCATTCCCATTATCATGCATGTCTCCATTTAAATGCAAATTAGCATATTTAACTCTGTGGGTGCTGAAGCACAGGATATCTTGTACTGGGGTTTTCTGGAATCTCTTGGCATTTTAAGGAATCCTGGTAATTGCAGTACTGTAAATGAAGCCATGATTATATATATAAGTATATGCATGTGTGTATATATACATATAAAACTGTGATCATTTGTTTTCTTGACTATTTTTCAGATAAGACTACGAAGAAGCATAAAATGAATAGACAATCCAACCAGCCAAAGGTAATTTAAAAATTTACATTTGATAAAATTAAAGCGACGTACAAAATAAAAATAGAATATTATTTACTGGGTGACAGACCTGCAGTGTATTGCTTATCTCCCAGTTCAGGCAATAGAAACAATTCCAGAAAAATCTAAGTTTCCAGTATGTGCAGTTTTCTCCCGATAGGTAGCCTATGTATATTATATATCAAGGATAATGCAAATATAACCTTAACTGCTTATAAAAAAGAAATTCAGGATACAGAAGAAATAATAGGACACTTTTATTAGAAAATAAGCCACTCAAGTACCTTGCCTGAACTATACAAATGGCTATAAATTAAATGACTTTTATGTGGAAAATGGTAATCTTGACTGTATTAGTGGACTGTGGTTTACATGCTTGAGAATCATACAAACTCAGTATTAAAAAGGGAATTCGGTGATAGGCCAATTTCGTTATATACTCTGCAGAGGTCTGAACAGGATTCAGAGAGGTGTTCTAAATATGAGTGGCAAACCTGATGTATTTGCATTTATGGAATAGCATAATTCTGATCTAAATATGTGGAAAATCATAACTTTTCACTTTTAACTTAAGCAGAGATTGTTTATTTCCAAGAAAACCAGGATGTTTCATGTTTCAGCTATCTGGAGACCTATAAAAAGATTAGAAAACAAGCATGACAATCATGTCCTAATCTACTGGCCATTAATGGGAATTTATTAGAGAATGAGTAGGCAAGCCATATGAATTCAGTATATCCTTCAATATGCAGCTTTCAAAAAGGGGATTCTGTAGCTCAGCTAAATAGCTTTTTGAAAGCAAAAATAACTGAAATAACAACTTGCAGGTGTTAATAGTTGCTCACAACAATGTATGGCAGACATTGCTAAGAATCTTTAGAGTAGCATAATTGTTTCAACTTGTCTCACATCCTAGATAATAATACAGTCCTTGAAATGTATATGATAAACCTTGGCAATATTCAGAATACCCAGGTGCTCAGTGTTAAGCCTTGCTATGTATCTTTTATTTCTTCATCCCTTGAAAGATGATGGAGAGGCAAAATATTTAATTGGCTATATATGGCTAATGAACAGACTGCCCATAATCATTACACTGGATAAATTCACTTTTTGGCACTCTCATAATGAATCTACAATGTATGTGACAAGCAAGGGGCCAGTCCTGGAGTTAGTTGATATGACTGTGGCATTGCCACAGAAGATGCTATTTTAAGACAGTATATTCTGTAGCTTCTAATTGTAGAAGCGTCTCAGATGTTCAGTGTCTTGGCTTTCATGATAGTTACTTGGGTTCTAAAAATGCATTTAATTGTTAAATGTGGAAATGTAGTCACATTAATTTGCAAATTCACACAAATATGGTGGTGATACACACACAGACATACCTGCCTCACATCTCTCTACTTTCACCAACCCCCATGCAGACATATATAAAGCAAAAATATATTCTAAAAATATCTGACATTTCTTGGGGTTTGATTTAAGGAATTGAATTCATCTGATCATATGCTTCTTTTATGTAGTATATGCCAAATCACTAATGATTCTGCTTCTAGGTCTTGGAAAGCAAGGCCAAAATACTCTCAATCTTCCAAGGAAGCAAAGCTCATTAGGGTTTTACATAATGTCAAAAGTGGCATGGGCCTCAGTGATATGTTCAATTTTTATCCAGTAGTTTATGTTGTGCCTCATAGTTCAAGAAGGAACAGTAACTCTATGGGTGTGTGTTTCTCTGATTTAGTTCGTAGTTTGCATGTATGTTTTTTATACAACCCAATGCAGCCATTTCTGATTGTACTCCTTGTTTCAAAATTTGAAAAGAAAAATAGATGAGCAATTTCCATAGCTTAGTCTTTTCTAAATAATCAGGACGAGAATGCTCACCAAAAAAGTAAATTACTAAAAAACTAAGGAAAATTTGGCATCCATGTTACTAAGTTACATATTTAATTGGTGTAATATTGTTGTTTGAACTCTTAATTGGGGGCTTTTCTTAGCAATTCTGTTTTCTTTACTTGTCAGTCTTTTCTATAGGATTTACATATGTGCGCTCTGTAATTTGATAACCATATTCACGCGTCTTAAATGAATAAATTACTGAATTAATGAAAGAGTGTATATCATGAAAGTGTTTTAGTGATGGGGAAATAGTCAACCTATGAAAATGAGAGTATTGTGATAAACTAGTGGTGTGTGAAATGAATATGAAGATTTATGACATTTGCTTGTAGCATATATTTAAAGAATGGTAACAACACCAAACATAACTCATAACAGTCCATAAAGTTCACCCATGGTGAATATGCATTTTATGTGGACAGATGTTCTGCTGAGGGACATCTGACTGTTAGAATTGTACATGTCATAGGTGCATTAGACATAGATTGCCCATTATGAAGGAGAAGAAGAAAAGAGGTCTTTAAGTGGTCATATTCACACTTTGAAAAGTCCTAAGAAAAAGAATGAGGCCAATTAATTAATAAAACAACATTCCTTTCTAGACAGAAGAAAGGTGGGGGTGGGGAAGGGGATTGTAGGGGCAGAGTTAAAACATCCAGGTATTTTATCTGTCTTTTTAACGAGGTAACAATCCTTTTTAAAATTATTTCATAAGGAAGACTAGTACATTTTGCCCTTCTGTATGAAAATTGATGTTTGAAACCACAGACAAAGCCTCAGCATTTTTATTACAGCAGAGTTGTGTACAACATTAGAAACTATTGCTACAGTGTTTACCTGTGCTACAATCTAAGGCACACCCTGTATACAGTTATTTTTTTAAAACCAGGATGAAGTCGGCTTGCTTAGAGCATTCACTTTGAACTTACAGAACAAAATACTCTGCCCTATCGCCACGGTACATAGATACAAAACATGCCTGAACTATGAAGCCATTAAAAACACACCACCAGAGCAAATTGTCAATGTAATCACACATCGACTCACTGCGTAATACAGATCTGACTCCCAGCCCCAGAAAGCAAGGCCCTGCTTTAAGCAATCGCCAAGTGCCTTCCATCTGTCCGCCCATGCAATCTGCCAGAAGAGAAATGCAGGTAAAGACGTTCCCGAGATCTGAAATGCTTTTATCTGTCCTTAGAGAGAGATTTCTTCCAGTCTTTGGATATTAGAGCGATCTGCACTAGCACCGAGGAGGTAAAAGGGCGCGGGTTGCCTTTCCAGGAGCAGGCGGTAGTGCTAGCGGAAGAAACGTTGATTGAGAAAATAGGGCTGTTGAAATGCTGCCGTTGCTGCTGCCGCTACCTCTGCTCGGGCAGCAGGCGTGGGGCAGTTGGATGATCACTGATGCGTATCAATAACCGTGTACTTGAGATTTCTCATGACATCATCATTACCTTGGTCTCCCGCGGTCTCGAACCTTTGACCTTGCCGGGCTGGTCCACATTTTGGCAGTGAAAGCCCCTCCAATGATGGCCCTTTTCTCCTTCTTTCAGAGCCGGGGCAGCAGCACGCCAGCAAGACGGCATCTTCTCCTCCCCAGCCTAGAAGCCCTGTGAAATCGAGGATCTTCCCCCTAAAACACACACACACAAGATATGTGCAGTCAAGCTGCCACCGCTTGGTAAAAAGCTCATGGTGCCTAACCCAAAAGGATCCGGAGCAGATCCTTGAATCAGCTGTCACTTCTTCTATAGAATGGGATTTTTTTTTCCCTTCCTCCTTAACCTGCGCTGGAAATTGCTGTTGGCTTTATACGTCTCTATAGAGGGAGGCTAAGGAGTCTTGCGTGAGAAGGAAGCAATTTACAATGCAAATAGAGGCCTGTGAAGGGACGGATATGCTGCTTACTCTTAACCGCTTGCTGCACCTTAATAGCTGGCTTTATTTTCTGATATTAATAGATGAATTGTTGGCTAACGCTGCCGGAGATTACTTGCTGAAAGGAAAAAAAAAAAGTTCGGAATAAACTTTGAAAGCAACAGCTCTCGTTTGGATGTCTAGCCGCACACACAGACAGAAACCAGGTCATATATACATACAAGGAGGAATCTTTTGCGCGGCAAAGTATCCTGGAGGACTACTTACGCTTCGGTACTGCCAGAAAGATCTGGATCTGGAGTCTGGGCAGAAGAAGACAGAGGCTGTGAGGGAAGCGAGTTGTTATCTTTGGTTATCTAGCTGTATGAGTGTATTGGTCTTCATAAAGCTAGATAACCGAAAGTAAAAACTCCTTCAAGATCGCCGGGGAGCGTGTGAGAATGAACTGCAACCAAGAGACAGTAAAAACCAGAAAGGTCAGGAATACTTATTGAATCTAACTTTGTTTCTGTGTTTGTTTTTCCCTTATGACGAAAGGTGGGATTAGAGGAAATTGACACACGTATGCCAAAACATTAAGGTGCAGATATTTTGTGAGGTTGTTACAGCTGCAAAGAGTTGTATAGTGCTAATGAGTAAAGAGGCACATGTAGTTTGTCCTACTTTAAGGTAAAAGTTTATAAATGGAGGGTTTTTGTTTTTCCTAGAGAGCTGTTGTAGAGATGTCTGGTACCTAGTTTGAATATGATTCCATATACGTAGACTTAGGCTATTCCTTAACGAGGTCCCTCCCCTGAAAAATTTGAAGATTATGCTTGGCAACTGCATGTATTTGGGTTGTATGTCAAATTATATGAAATTAGACTTTCAGAAGAGTTTATACTGGAAGGTTAATAATCTGTATCTACTGAGGACATAGAGCTAGGAAGGAAAATGCAAAAAAAAAAAAAAAGCAAAGGCTGATTTTTTATTCTTCTATTCAAAATACAAGGACAGATGCTTCTCTGTTCCAAGAGGGTTTCCTTGAGGAAGCTACTGAAGCAGAAAGACATGATGGAGACGAGATCGCCTCCCCTCTTGTCAAAGTGTTAAAAAAATGTTCTGTCTTACTCTGCGCCTAGCATTGGAAATGAAAGTGACATTTACGCCACAACCCACGTGTGCGCCTCCTCTCTTTTTGTTTAAGGATGATCAGGTCTATCCAGGAAACAGCTCTGGCATCCCAAACTGAAATAATTAGGACGTATATAGACCTGACAAAAATGGAAAGGGGGTGGGGAATCTGAGGGTCTGTCTTGCCTAATTGATTCCGCTAAACGGAATGCAGGAGATGTGAACGGCAGGACGCTCCGATTCCCACGCTCGGGGGCAAGTGGTAAAGCGGGGCCGGCAGCCTATGACAGACAGCCCTGTTGGGGGGTGAGGGTATGAAAAAAACATCAAGTACACACACCATACTCATCTCCATCGCTTAAGAAAGTAGAGGCATTTCCCACCCACAGCCATCGGCAGCCTCCCAAATGGCAGTACCAACCGGTCTGTAGCTGCTGTGTACTGTATGTTTCTGTTAATTTTATAACCGCTGTTTAATCTGGCCATAATTAAGTTTGGCTTTTTTCTTCGGTTGAGATTTTCAATATTTAAGGAAAGCTAGTAGAAAAGTTCCCAAAATGTCCCATTACTGCCTGACCCTCACATCAAATTCTCAGTCCCTACTTGTGGCCTTGTGACCACCTTTTGGCTTTTGTTTTGGGAGGGTTATATTTTAAAATATGTCTCTGTATAACAGACATTATAATCACTTCATCAGGCTGTTTGCCTCTGAACATGATATATCTAGGAACTTGGTCTAATTATGCTAGTAGGCACACGCTGGAAGTAAAATTATAAAATCATCAACCTAAAAAGTGTTAATTATAATATGATAAAAGTTTGTTCTAGTATAGTACCAGCTAGATGTGTTCTAAACAGTCATTTTTTTTAATCTAAAAATGACTCTGCTTAGCAGAAACTTTGGCATTTTAAAGGTCCCCATTGTAATCTTTTCATAGAAGTCCTTACATTTTTCCACATGTCACCGATCAAACGTTTGTATAGGCATTTAAATATAAATACAAACATTGCATTAGAAAATGTCCAAAATGACCTGTTATCTTCCATGTGACCTAGATTACTGACAATCCCAAATCCCAAACATATAGTTTTTCTTCAAAACCATTACGTGTTCCGTTGTAGTTTCAACTCCTTGTAAGACTGCAGACTGGAGAAGCCTGTAAAACCACTGTTAGTTTCAGATAGAAACTCTGAGAGATTTTATTAACGTAAATTCTCAATTTGGCTGCTGAACACGTGCCAAAGTTTTACTACTGTAGTGACCGTTGAGAAGACCCTTGTTTATTTACATTTGAAGTACTGTTTGTGCAAACAACCTTTCATTGTTAAGTGCCTGTATTCCTTTCATTTACTTCATGTCCAGGGGTGCTATTTACCTAGAACCATTGTCTACTACAATTAACATTTACATTACAAAGTGTGTGGTTTTCTTTCTCAAGGAGGTTCAATTAAGGCAATAAGATGTTTGCTGGGGAAACCTATTGTTTACTAAAAGCACTCAATGGAGTCAAATTACTGAAGCTTTTGCCTACATCTTGGTCTTTTATGTAAATGTGTTAAATATAACATCTAAGGAAAATAAACAATATTATAATTATGTGTTTGCCATTGTCATATCAAACTTGCTTTGTATCATACTAATGTTACATGACTTATCGATCAATAAAAATACATTTCAATGTTATTATTTTCATTTTATTTTTTGCCGTTCCACTGCTCTTGCTGCAACATGTCCCAATTTTTCTTTTTCTATTACACATCAAATTTCTGACATTTTGTTTTATTTGTGTGTGTTGAAGAGAGGTACTGTATCTGAACATGGGTCTGAAGGGTGTCCAAGGTAATCTCTACAATGACCTTATAATAAGGTGATATTTCTTTGCAATCTGAAATATTCCAAAGGCATGTACATTTAAGTCAAAAGAAGTGTAAATATCAGTTAAGTAGTTCTTTGAAAGCTAGTTTTAACATTGGCAGAAACCGGATCGAGTTTATTTAGCATACCACTGCATTGTAAAACAGTTGGGGCGAAGTTGCAGTTTGCGTGAGTATGCATGTTAACTAGTGGGAACCAAGCGCAGTCTTTGTGAAAGGGGAGCAGCAGATTGCTGTGCAAGGCCAATGTTAAAAAGGCAGCTGAATTTAACACCATCTGGAAGAAAAGATCCCTTCACGACTTTCTCACACCGTCAGACAAAACTAGTGTCTCTTGTTCCGAGCCCTTGTCTATGCAACCATACAATACTGAGTCATTATACTTTTTGCTGAGAGAAAATTTGAGAACACAATATGGGTAACCAGTGAATGACCAAGTTTCATTGTGCCCGCTTAAGTCGATTGAAATCTACGTCTAGAGCTATGAATGGTAGTATTGTTTTCCTCACCAGGGCTGTACTAAATGTCAGCACAGTGTAAAGAAAAACTTGAAGTCTGCAAATAACTTACCAGATCTCAATTATAATATTTTCCCACACTAGAACTAATATCATTGCGAGGGGCTACACTGCAGAAAATACAAAAAGAAACGAAAAGAAATAGAGAGTTCATTTAGAAGTTATTTTATCCAGACAAACATTTTAATTTTCTGATGGGAACTTCCATTTAGGCTGTAGGCTGGGTTGAGAAGTGGAATGCATTACTGGGAAGTTCAAGTTACAAAAATGCTTCTTGTGCAATTAAAATAGAATAAAACAAGCATCTAGTCCCACCTGAAACCCTGCCTTCTTAAATATAAAGAGACTCTAAAGCTTTTACTGCTTTAGTTCTACTTAGAATTATTAGTATGGATCTAGCTTAAATTATGCTTTAAATTTTGGCAGACATCGCTCTTTCAGAGTTTGTCACTGTGATTGACATTGCAAAAGAACATCACAGATGTACATTTCCCAAAATATACAACATTCTGGCACTTCCCTAGGTGGAATCTGGTGCCCTCAGGAATACACCTCCCTTTATATTACTTCCCCTCCCCATTTTCTAACTTTTCTTTGCTCAAGATGTGTGTGAATCAGTTATTATACTTAGGTTTAAGGTTCCCACAATCTATTTGACTGTAAACAGTCAGAAAAAGGAAACAAAACAGTTCAAAAAGAGTAAAAGGAGTTGGTTGTGTATGTTTTATTAGGGTGTCTGTTTTAAATATAATTGACTTTGCAATTTTGTTATTGTGTCACCAAGTGTCGCATAGTTCTTAACATGTAAGTGCAAAACAATGAGTAATTGCTGTTTTGCTGAATAATACATCTGAGTTGCCAACGTCAAAGGTATTATTTTGTGTATTTCTAAGCAGGAACATTAACTGCAGGTTTTGACATCTAGAATCTTTTCATGCAATACTTAGAAATAGGCCGATAAAATGACACCTGTAAAAGTGAATATAAAGATATAACCAACTTATTTTCCTTGTCCTACTTTATGCCAGAAAATTAACAATGAAATGTCACTCAATGATAGAATTATAGAGAATAAAACATAAAAACAGTCATACAGAAAAATCCAAAACAACAGGAATGGAAATTAGATAGAGGTAAAATAAGATATATAGGAAGACTTCTGCAATATCCTTGCAGGATATGAATGAATATATTTACCAGTATCAGGCCCCTAGTGTAGTTATCATTAATGTGCATAGTAGTGAGATAAATGCATTATTTACAGTCAAAATGAATTTTTTTCTCCAAGTGGCCTTTCTTTAAGTCTTCTTGAACACTAAATTTCTTCTACTTGTGCTCTGTGTTTATTTTAAAAATTAAAATAATTTTCTAATTTGGAAAAACGTGAAATGCTAATTTGATTTTGTGTAATCTTTGATGAAAATTAAGAAACCACTTAAATAGTAAGAGATAAGGATAAGTACATTTCAAGTTCATAAACGTTCTTCCTATTCATAGACTACATATAAACAGTTCAAGACAGTTTAGTATGTTAAGAATTTTGACTTTTTAAAAATGGAGAGATGAAGCCAAAGGTTTTATTTTCCAATGTGGCTAGAAAATAAATGTATTAAAGACAATGTGTAACTATATATCTAGTTTTTTCTATAGATCTGGAAATGCCATTGTGATAAGAATATTGATAACCTTTCCCCACTCTGTCTTGCCATGACCTAGCTTTTCCCTAATTAGTTAGAGTAAAACACACCATAATATGATGTTGCATTTGGATGGGTGCTGGGGGTGGAGGTGGTGAATCGGGCAACAGGAGACAAGGTGTCCTTTAGAAGTTGATGAGTAAAAAGACATTATAATACTGGGTCAATTGTTTTTAACACTGGTACTTCGAGAGAGTTATACTGGTCGTACAGCGATGGAGCATGTAAGGTAGTTCTTCAGTGTCTCCAGGTTTTAATGGATGGCTTTGTTATCCTGTCTTGTATTCATCGGTTTCTTAGCACAAGTTAACCTAGTACAGAAGTCAGCAGAAACCTCTGTTCTCATCTGCTTTGAGAACCCATTTCATCCCTTCTGGGAATTGTTCGATTTTATTGTGGAATTAATTCTAAAGATAGTGAATGAAAATGAAAAGTATATAGTTATGATTGCTAAGGAATATCTGCTTGCCCTCAATCAGGGCCACGAGAGTTAGTGCACTTAGAAAGGTGATGACCATCTTTGAGGTGGGAGCATGTGGCTTTCTGCTTTGCAGCCAACTGCCAGACCACAGGGGGTAGGACTTTAAAAAGTGAAGATAATCGACTTTATTCAGGGAAATATGGAGTTCTGAGCCATATCTGTTCAAAGAGAAGCACATCACTGTGCTTGGTTGTTTGGGTTTTAGCTGAGCTCTGGCACTACGTATTCTTGAGATCTAAAAATAGCCAGGCTTAGCGGCCGCCTTGCAAGGTGCTTGGCGTGGGCGGCGCACAGAAGAGACAGCCGACTCTGTGACTGGCTGCGAAAGTGGTTGGGTTAGGCAGTGGCAGCGGCGAAGGCGGCCGGCCAGCCGCCGGGCAGCACGACGCCGCCCGGCTACCGCGAGCAGCCCATTCCTGAAAGCGGGCGTCTGATTGGTGTTTCCCGGGAGACCGGCTGCCTGAGCTGCCCGAGCTGGTGCGCCGGCGCGCGCGCTCCCGGGGCTGGCGCGCGCTCAGGGCTGGCGCGCGGCGGGGCGGCTGGGGGCGCGCTGCAGCCGGGGTGGCTGGCTAGGAGGCTTCCAAAGTTCGCACGAGCTCAAATTCCAGTGCCCGCCCTCCAAGGCTTGGAGACCGCCGGCCGCCCGCCCCACTGCCAGAGTGGGGCCGCCAGCGTTCCAATGCCTGGCTTGCTGAGTTGCGTCTACGAGGGCCGTTCTGTGTTTTTTGATTTGTCCGCCCTTCGGCCCCTCACCAGCGACCTCGGCCCTGTCTCTGCGCCAGCTCTGGACTTCGGTTGCTTAGGAATCCCGGGAGTTGGACTTGTGGATGGGGGTGGCGTCGGGGTTTAGTCACGCCAGGGGGTCGGTTGTAGGCAGGCCTCCGCCTTCCCAGGGATTCTTCTTCAGGCAACTTGTGGTTAAGGAGCTTTTTTTGCTGAAACTGTTTCTCTAGTTCTGCCCAGGCATCTTTCCTGGGTGTGATCAATATCAGTGATAAAGATATTGTGTTTCCCCCCTCCCCCAATTTTTAGCCTAGAGAAAAGCTGCTAACGGAAAGGCACCCTCACCCACACCCCACGTGGAAGATCTTGGGGGAAGAAGTTTTGTGAATCCGGAGAGGGGGTTCGGTGAGCGTAAACCGCTCTGGGCCCTTCCCGAGATCAACTTGCACCTCTACCCCCATTGTCCATTAGGGACCCTGAGAGCATCTTCCCCCTATCAGATTTGCTGGAAATATTAATCTCCTTGTTGGGTGGATACAGTAGAACTTGTTCAGTGATTACTTTAAAAAGAGATCTGGGTCTTAAGCACTTACTAAAGCCAGTTAATAACATCATGCATGGACATTTAAACTTGTTGTAAGTTGCAGAGAGGATTAGTGGGAAGTCACGCTGTGCGCAGCTAATGATACCATCTTAACTCTAACGGGACTAAATCCACCTCGCCCCGCGCAGGTCTGGCTCTGCGGCCCTCGGGTGGGGCTGGGAAAGAGGAGGGGTGTTGGAGGAGCGCAAGAAGGTTGGAAACAGGAGGAACCGTCCTGGCCCTCCCTTCAGGTGACGGTCCCTCGTCCAGGGAGGCTGAGGGCGGTCCTGCTGCTGGGCGGGCACAAGCACCGGGACTAGGGCCCAGGCTTCCTGGTGTATACGGACTCGCCACAGCCCACGGGCTGTGCTTTAGTGACTGTGCTTTAGTGACACTGAAGGGCACTTGCCTGTATGTTGAAACAGGTTTGATTCCATTAACTAGTGGGTGCACCAAGTTCTGTTGCAAGCTCAGGTGAGGGTGAGGGATTCCTAAGGTGGTCGCTTTTTGCTGCCGATCGATTTGCATTACAAAGGCCGTTTACTTTCAGTTCTTTTTCAAAAGTAGTCAAGCTCAGTATTTCACAGGTATATTTCGAAGCATATTATTAACAACTTTCTGTCATAGGCTTGCACAACTCGTTTCAAACTGATTATTGTTGTAAGGCAGTTTGCGACTACTTTATGACAGGGCCAATTAGAAATCATCTTGGGAAAATGCTTCCAAAATGCTGCGTTACTAAAACACTCACATAACAATATTCATTTGGTTCTGTCACTAAGTAGCTGTCTGACGGATTTCTTGTGTTCTCTGAGTTTCTTTTAATAGTAACTGGCCCTGGGAAAACAAGCTACAGAAGAATTTTAACTGCAACCTGGCTCTTGGAGGTTTTTGTTTTTGTTTAGTTTAAAATTCAAACTTGACAAGGTTAAAATGTTTATGTCTTAATTGCTAGTGGGAGATTTGGAAATAACTATAGATACTAATCACTTTAATAATTGGTGAAAACCTGTAAATAAACCACTTGGGGAAAGAGATGTGTGTAAAAAATATTAATAAATAAACACTTCTCAATCCGTCCGTGAAAAATGACTTGCAGAATATTGCACAGGATGTCTCTTAAATCTTTGTCTTTCAGAGAAAAAAAGAAAATCTCTGTACATATATAACCCCTCCCCCCAATACACACACACAGGTATAGATATGAGTGAGATTTACTGGAATGGAAGAATTTCTAACAAGTATGATTAAGAAATATTTTCACTGAATAAATATCTCAAATATAATTAATTTATGTATTTATCAAACCTGCTGTAATGAAAAAAACTTCCTATAATTTCTTTGGAGCCAATGCCTTCGTGAAGACAATAATTGATTTAATATCATTGAAATTCAGAATCCATGGACTTGCTTCCTGTCGGGGCCAGATCTCTTGTATAGTAATAACAGAAGTGTACTTAGTTCTTATTTTTAATTCAGTGAGAATTATGAAGGTATCTGAAACTGTTGCATGAATTTAATAGTCTTTGAGAGGAACTCAAATCATGGATTTTAAGCCTTATTTTTAGAAAGCACATAGTTTGTACATAGTAGCTGCTCAATATATATTATTTAATGTATTGAATTATCCTTGAAATAAATAATCTATATACAAAGTTAAATTAGCATTGGCTGACGGGAGTTTAAAGTTGAGGATGTTGAACAGTCTGTGGAATAGCTTGAAAACTGTTTAGGAGATTTAAATATGAAGTTATTACCGTGACTCATTCATGGCAAGTGGGTTTGAAAAGAAAGGAAGAAAAATAATTTGATAGGTCTTCATCTTTAGTGTTTGTAGTATATGCCTCTTGAGTGTTTATGGTGGTGCAAATGCCTAGACAGCAAGGAAGTAGGAATTAATCGATAAATTTATATTTGCCTTGTCATATAAAGTAACTCTTATGACAATTTGTGGATACTTAGATTTATTAATTTTTTTATATTTTAAAAATAAAAAGTTTAGCTCTCCCCAAATAAGGTTAGAAATTGTTGAGTAGTTTAGATTTTCACACTAAAGACTCATGCTCAATTATAGTCTAAAATTTGAGTTTGCAAATAGACATGGGACTCCAGTGATTCAAACAGCACAGTACAAATACTGCATATATTTCTGCCAAATTTGTCTCAGATGGACTAGCTGCTAAGGAAGAATCCATAGCATGACTGAGCTAACAGAAAGCTACCTTTCCAATAGGTAATCCCTCCATTTGCATGCTGTGCTCACTGACAAAGGAGAAAACTTGAATTTCTGTCATTTTTCTGGACTTCAGCCTTAAGGTCTATATCGTCAGTTCAAAATGTATGATGTGAACAATGTTTTTGGTTACCCAATAATTATTATTAAGGCAAAATTATTTTCTTAGCCAATAGAAATAGAAATCTGGCTGTATTTAAGTTACATTTAACTAGCTCCATTTTATTAGAGATTGTCTAATTTTGATTTTTCAAATTGCATTTTATACCATAAGGAGCCCTTCTGTGTAAAGTGCAGTTTGAAAAGAGAAAAATATTTATGCTTTTATCATTTTAAGTGATCAAATACTGCAGTGGTAGATAGAATATCATGTGCATCAATACATTATTAACTTAATCTAATGCTCAGTCATTACCACATTCATGGGTGTCTTTCTGATATCTCTCCAGTCCACTGGATTTTGAAGTGTGATTATGTAAATTTTCTACTGATAAATAAATGACTATAATTGTACTTGAAATACCACTCAAATTCTTAAGACCATGGCATCTATATAATATATTATGCATTCCTTAATTATTTATCAAGACTAATTCAAAATAACTGTAGGGTAAAGCATACATTTATTTTTAAATAGCCATCCCCTTCCCCAATTCTTTCTGTGCCAGGTTAAAAAATAACCCAGATGGTGAAAATATGGAGAGATGTGAAAAAGGTTGATGAATAGAGTGAGTTAGCAGCGAGTTTATCCTTCAAGGAAATATCTGTGGTTTGCCCGATAATACTATCACCCTGATGCAGTTTTTGTGGCATGTGATCTTAATGCCAGTTCAGTAGGGGTATTTTGTTGACAGAAGAAATCATGTTTATATGTTAAACATTAGTGTAGAAAATTCCTCACCATTCCTGGACAAGGAAAAAGGGAAAAGTTAGCAAACAAAAACATTTTACCCATGGGTATTTTTTAAAGTTATTTTATAAACATAGTAGGGAAATTGTAATCTTGAGTTATAAAATTTGACTAAGGGTTACACAGTCAAGTGATACTAGAATTAATGTATGGCTATCCTTCATTTAATTATAGCTATAGAAAATCACAATAACCGAATGGTGCCTTTTCATTGTTTAGCACTGCAAGGCTGTATTCAGAACTCTTGTTGTACTGTGCCTTTAAAAGAAGCGTGCGTGTGTGTTTTACCTACATAAATTCTAATTGCAGAATCCACTCTAATCACCATGTAGAAACCGTCTGAAACCTCATAAGTTCATGAGCTACACACTTCTCTTTTTTATTCTGCAGACCACACCTTATCTGGTTGCTAATGAAATACAGGAGATTGATTGCAGAAAATCTTCAAGGGAATATTTGCTGCACCACATATAGTAAGCTCCATTTGGTGCGTTAGCATTTAGCCATTTTATGCAAATTTAGAGAAAACGACTCATGTATATGATTTAATATGCATCAGCGATAACTCATACCACCCTTATAAGAAAAAAGAAATTAAAAATTCATTAGAAAACTAGACTAGTGTCACTACATGGTTAAAACATTATTAAAGCATATTTCAATGTTTTGCTTACACTAGTGTTCTCATCATGGTGCCACCATTTCATGACAAAGGCCGTAGAGGAGAAAACATTCAACTTAAAATGTCTGCTGGCACACATCGCTGGATTTGTGTGTCACTAAACAATGAGCGAGCATAGTCTTGAATACCAACTATTTAATTAGCACTTTTGGAAGCCATGCATAGAAAATAGCTCATTTACATGCATCTGCTTAGCGATTAGTCCCATAAAAAGCTACCATTTTTTTGTTGTTGTTTAATATAGCGAACATTTTACCATTCGGCCATGAAAAAAAATCAAAACATATGTTATTATTTTCAAATCCTGAAATTCAGAGATTTAATTAAAATAGGCAAAAGTCTTCATATTTCTTTTCAAGGTATATTTAAATTTTTTAATTTAACCTTAAGTGTACCATAAAAGGCTGGATACAAGTAATAATTAAGAACTTCAAAGGGCAACTGGAAACCCTCTAACAGTCCTTGGTTTAATTAAAAGCTATTATTAGAAAGCTCTCAAATATACAGTTACATTTAATGACAAGTGACGACTAGTAAAAGCAGTATTTGAAAGTTATGAGTATCTTATTTTAAATACAATTGATAGACTCTAGAAAGTATTGCTATCATTCCATTTTGAAAATAAATGACATGTATTTCTTGAAAAATCAAACTGATAACATTAAAACCCTGTTAGTTTAAGATGCTTTGCTTTTCATTAATTCTCTAGTCTGCATATACCTGTCATGATCACAGATTAATTGTATGCTTCTTAAAAAGCATTTCTGCCAATTTAAATGTCTTTAAGAAGGTGTATTTTTTGAATACAGTGGCATATTTATGAAGTCATGTATACCAATGTGTATGGATGCATTAACAATAAAAGTGAGCTTAACTCGTGCATTTTGAAATATAACATTCTTTTTTGGAATATGAATTGATATTTAATATAACAGTAATAAATTATCTTTTAGAAGTTTATATTATCTACCACATTTGTGTGAGAGACAATTGACGAAAAAAACCAGGTGATTCTAAATACATTTTAGAAAGGGTATAAACCATATTGAAAATAGTAATAGGCCACATGTAAAATTTGTTATTATAAGTAATAATAATGAATATAAGTAATTATAGTCATTGGACTATTTGCTTTCTATGTATTTATTTATATACGGAATTTAGTTGCAATTTGCATAGTTAAAATTCAGGGCAGATGAGTGCATAGTGTATGTACATATATTGTCAAGTGAAATTGATGACTATTTTAAAAGTTCGTTTAGAACATTTTACTGATTCTGTTTGTTAATTACATTTAGTAATTGGCTTATAAAACATCTATAATAAAAACGCCTATTTATTAAGCATATAAAATTTTACTTTTATGAGTAATCTATTATTTTGAAAATGTGATACTATTTCCTTTGTTCACTATGGGCCAGTGAATACCATGGGATGTTTAGTCTTAGAAAGACTATGCAGATTAAATACATAGATATGAATCTATATCTGTACAGCTTATCTATCTAGTTAAGTAATGCAGTATACGTGTATAGTCCACTGTGTAAGAGAAGTACGCTCCTAATGTGCATTTTGTATACATTATTTAATTTGAAAATATTTTACTTCGGTTTCTTATTTTATCCTCCTTGTAACTGGTATTATTGTTTATTATGCCCACCTCTTTTTTCCCCCTGCATAGAAACTCAGAATATAAGGTTTGTAGAGTAGGGAACTTACCTATCTTGTACTGATGAATATCCTGCACATAGAACAGTGTTGGACACATAGTAGATAGATGCTCAATGATTACTGGTTGATAAAAAAATGAGTAAATTTAATTATGAGATTGATCTTTCTGAGATAGCTGTTGCCTTATGGATCTAAAAGACTGATTCATATAGACAGACTGGTTCCCCCAACACTGGAGCCCTTTTTAAGCTGTCCAGCTGTGTTAAGAGATTACCCTTCTTAGACAGAGTAAGACCATTGTTTTGTTTGGGGATGAGCGATGATGGCAAGCAACTTCTAAGCTAGATTTTAAAGTCCATTTGTAAGAGAATTGTGTATATATTTGAGATCCTATCCTTGATATAGGGAATAGTCAGTGGTTCATGGAATAGGGCCAAGTTAACTGGACACATGGGAACTGAATCCTAGAACATAGAAACAAAAAATATTTTGTAAGTAATTTAAATATTTTTATTTAACTTTGATTAAAATATCTATTTCATAGAAGCATTCCTTGTAAATGGTCTGAAATGCTTACAATTTTAACTAATGATAGAAGAAATAAATGTGAGTCAGAGTCTCCCTGGTGCCTAACCTTCTTGACTAAGTTAGGACCATTTTTGAAAGCTCCATTAGTTTCCTTTGAATACTAGGAAATTATGAATACTGATAGGTTTATGTTACTAAACTGTGCCCCTGTGACTTAAAAATTAACCCCTCTAAGTATCTAACATGCAATTCAAGAGTTACATGGAGATTTTAAATCACTGATTATATTTTTGAGCAGACATTGGAATTTATGATTTGGTATAAACACTGAAAATTTGTCTTTTTATATGTTCACACAACATGGATTCAAAATAACAAACATAAGATGGGAAGCTCAAATCAATGAGATATTTATTGGGCTCTTATTATGTTCCTACCAATAAGGCTCTAAAGTTCTTAGAAAATAACCATCGTAGATTGTCAAGTGCATAAACAACAAGAAAATATATTCACAAGACCAGGTAGTTAGAAATGTGAGTCATCAAAGAAATGCAGCCCTTTTCTATTTATGTATCATTGAGAAAGAATGTTCTTGATTTGGGAGTTGGGTGAAGGATTTGATTAACCCCATTAACTCTTAGAGATTATTAAGGTACTATTTTGGTCTATGAACACAGTTTTGGAAGCTACAGTGGATTCTGTGTTGGTGCAAAAAGGCACTAAATGATACCCTGGGAGATATAATAGGCTTTTCAAGTCATCTGCCTTGAACATCATGATTGACTCTGGAATCTGGTAAAATCAGATCTGAACTGATATTGTCAACAGATGTTATCATAAAGCAAAGCAGAGAATTCAGATTACATGTTTTACCTGGGCTCCATTTTCATGCTTTTGGCTTTTAATTAGGAAAGACGTCTCCACTATGTAAGTGGCCATATTGTTTACTATGTTAAAGATAGAGCTAAATATGAGGAAATCAATCAAGAACTTCTGGACCAATAGAAAAATCTATTAACCAGAAAGTATTTACTAAGTAGCTTATAAGAGTACACAGTGCAAGGGGCTACTTATATTTTGGGGAGGGTAGGCTTGGGAAATGTAGAAATGGAAAGCTTCGGAAGAAGGCTTAGAAAAAGTATAAGAAATGATGCTAAAGTAAAAGTATAAGAAATGATGCTAACTTTAAGAAACATAAGATTTGGTTGAGGAGACTAGATTAATAAATATTAAAAAATAGTGAATAATGTAAGATAACATTGAATTGTGGAATACCTATTAATAATATTATAGGAATATATAGTAAAGATAAATCAGTATGAATAGCTAAGGAAGGATTAGTAGAGAGAGTAATATTTGTAGCTTTGAATTTGCACTTTGAAAGAGTTGTAGAATTAAGACAGATAGTGGGGAGAGCATTCTGGGCCAGAAAAACAAAATGATTGATGATGACCTGGACGCATGAATGAACAGAGCATGTTTTTGAGAGTGAGAAGGGAGAAGAGCTTCATATTTGGTAATAGTGATTAATATTTGTGGATAGGTAGGATAAGGCCAGATTATTTATGTTCTTGAAACATTAGAGCTAGACATGATGATGGAAACCATGGATAGTTACTGCAACTTTCTTGTTATATTCAACAAATATTTATTGAGCATCTACTGTGTGCAAAGTACTGTGCCAAGCACTGGGAGAACAATGGTGAACCAAATCTAATTATTGCCCAACCTCATGAAATTGTATTCTAGCAGGGAAGCTAGAGTTTAAATAACTAATTACAGAATTGACTCTTTAATTATGGCTTTGATTAGTTCTACAAAGGGGAAGTACATGGTATCTATCATGAGTAAGTAGAACTAGTCTGGGATGGAAGGCAGTATTAGGCAGCTTGCCTTAAGAAGTAGTGTTTGAGTTGAACCAAAGGAGGAGTGAGATGATTGAATAAACAGGAGCGGGTGGGTAGGCAGAACTTTAGAGTCAGAAGAGACAACACATGTCAATACACACAGGCAGGAGAAAACCTGCCATGTTTGAGGCACTTCAAGATCAGTGTGACTAGACTTCAGAAATATACAGAAAATAAGACGAGATGGTCTAAAATGCAGTTTGAGAGGGAGGCAGACCAGATGGTGCAAAAGATATTCTAGGGTTTTGGTCTTTGACCTAAGTATGGTGAAAAGCCACTGAATGATTTTAAGCAATGGAGTGGCATGTTTTAATTTACATTTTAAAAAAGTGATTCTGACAGTAGTATGGATTGGAGGAAGGCAAGAGTGAGGGAACCACTTATGAAGCTGAGGTAATAGTTGAATTAAGAGATAAAGATGGTTTTGGCCTAAGGTGATTGTAGTGAAAATGGAGAGGGGTGTTCACGAGGCAAAATGGACCAGATAAACAAAGTAAGGAAAGTAATACTTAAAGAATGGTTCACTATCATCAGTATTCAAGTGGGTCAAAGTGGGCATAATATGGACATAGGAAAGCCCGTTGGAAACTGTGGCAATAATCTGAGACAGTGATGGAACCTGAAATTGGGAATGGAGAGGGGAAGACATGTTCAGAGACATTTAAAAACAAACAACGTATAGATTTTTTGACTCAAAAGGTTTAAGTCTTAGTGAATTGAGTGACCTTAGTGGCTAGAAGAAGAAAGCAGTATGGGGAGGAAAAATGACTGAGTCATTTCATAAGTGTTGAGTTTGCAAGGCTAGATAGCTGTAAAGGCAGACATGAGTGTGATTCTATTTGTGAGAGCATCAGTAGATTTGAGATTGAATTAAAGTAATAAAATATGTGGACTTTGCCAAGGAAACAGTACAGAGAGTGAAGAATAGCAAGGTAAGGCAGCGATTCTGATGTTGGTGGAAGGAATAAGTAGGTGTCACCATGGCTTAGAGTACATTTGGAAACAAAGTCCCTCTCAGTAATTCCCTTTTGAAGGCCACTTAAATTTTAGTTGTTTAGTATATGTTCAACTATTGAAATAGAGTCCTCCCCAAAATGTCTGTAGTTTGCCACATTTAAGAATCTTACATTGTTATTGTAACTAGACTTATCATGGTGATCACTTTGAAACGTATAGAAATATTGAATCACTGTGTTGTATAACAGGAACTAACATAGTGTTGTAGGTTAATCATACTTCAAAAACAAACAAACTCATAAAAAAAAGAGATCAGATTTGTGTTTACCAGAGGTGGGGGAATTGGATGGAGGCAGGCAAAAGTTACAAATTCCCAGTTATAGGATAAATAAGTAAGTAAATAAGGGATGTAATATACAACATGATAAATATAATGAACACTGCTGTATGTTATATATGAAATTTAAGAGAGTAAATCCTAAGAGTTCTCATCACAAGGAAAATTGTTTTTTCTATTTCTTTAATTTTATACCTATATGAGATGATGGATGTTGACTAAACTTAATGTGATAATCATTTCATGATGTATGTAAGTCAAGTCATTATGCTGTACACCTAAACCTATGCAGTGCCGTGTGTCAATTATATCTCAATAAAACCGGTGAAAAAGAATATGTTACACTGAAATAAGAAAGGGAGGAGAGACTGGTTGGAGAGTGTTCATATAATTCTAGAAATAATTGGAATTTAAATAATGCTTCTTAAACATTTAATTCAAATTGATTACCACATCATCCAATATATGTTCAAGTTCATAGAAATGTCTTTTAGAAAAATGTAAGCTTATTCTTTCATCCAGTAAATATTTATTGAGAGCTTACATGCTTGGCACTTTCTTGGTCCTATTGATTTTAGTTTTGATTATGGAATCTACATTTTAAAGGGGCGAGATAGTCAATAAATAAAAGAAAATATCATATAGCTATAAGTGCTATGATAAATAATGCCAGGTAATGGGGCTTACTTTAGATTGGGTGGTCAGGCAAGGCTTACTTGAGGAAGCAATGTTTAAAATGACACCTTAAAATATAAAAGCATAATAGTTACACTATTTAAGTCTATAAAGAGGTACATATACTTGTCTGTCTGTTTACATAAGATTAATGAACCTCTTTGGGTTTAACATCAATAAAAACCTTGACCTAATCTCTTTTGATTCTTCATTCAGGTCCATAAAAGACAGAAGGGTAGAGAGAAAAACACTGTACATGAATGTGACTCTTGGCGTGCTTTACCTCCATAATTATGCATCCAAGTTAAGAAAAAGCTAAAGGAATAGTTTTTTTCTTCGTTTCTTATTTCTCCTATGAACTTCAGAGTTCACTTTTAAAGGCACTTTAGAAAATCAACATGATATTTTAGTGGAGACTTTTGAGCTGCATCATGATAAAATGTTTAATAAAACAATACTATCAGTAACATCAGGCAAGTGTATCATAGGTATTGACTGGGTAATGGAGTTATTCAAAAGTAGTGATTGGAACTGAGGCTAAGAAATTTAGGCGAACTGTTAGAATAGTAACAGGAGAGTGAGGGCTTGAGCCAATTCACGGCTAATCAGTTCCTTATCAGTAACTACAATTTACATTTATTTATAGAGATTAAGGATAATTTTTTCCACAGCTAATGATGGTTCTGTTTCAATGTATTATAAAATTTTTAACTTGTTGAAGTTATCAAGTAAAATTTTTCTTTTCAAGACATTTCTTAATTGCCTACATCATAGTTTTGAGGAATATTGGCATTTTCTAATCGTGTGTGCTTAACGCAGTTTTGGAAATTCATGTTCAGACTTGATACACTGTTTAACAATTTTAATTAATCAATTAAAAAAACACAAGCACACATGCACATGCTCTTAAAAAATTAAAAGTTGCACAGAGCTATATGGTAAAAAGCAGGCTCCCAGTCATTTGAGTTTTACTCCCTAGGGGTAACTAGCAGTTTCTTGAGGTTTGGAAACTGTTTTAAAATTTAAATTGAAATTACTTTGTGTGAAAGTTCCTCAAATTATAATTATATTGGACTTGGGAACATCTTTCTGCCTTTTTACAACTTTCTCTAAACTACAATGTCAAGATTGGATTTAAACATAAATGATTAAATATCTCAGAACTGTTGTGGTTATCTTTGATGAACGCTAGGCTTCAGTGAAACCATATTGTTTATTCTTTTTGAAATTCACAATTCAGAGACTTAAAGGAAAGTTATGGGCAGTGTCCCTCTGAAAGGTATTTATTTATGCCTTCAGGGATTTCATGAGCATTGTTATGACCACAGGGGTTTCACAATCAGGTTTAGTTTGTAAACTGTTTTCCTCACAATCCCATATACTTGACCAACTTCCAAAAAGCCAAGATAATTAGTGGTTCTCCACTCACATCAACTTAGCTAATCTCTAAGCTTTGGCCTGGACCCTCATCAGTAACCTTCTCTTCAACTTCCGAACACTTATGAATCAGTTAAAAAATTTCAGGACAGAGTGTCCTCACGGAATCAGAAGAAGATGCTTTTCGGTTCCTAACCTCTGTCCTGCAACGATAACAAGAATAGCAACAGCAGTGGCCTAATGTCCAATCCGACCCTCCCTTAGTAGACAAATTAGTAATTCACGTGTCTATTCTGCCGAAATCCCCTTAATTCTTACCATTTATCCTTCTGTCAGGGTTTAAGTTAAATCTGACATTCTGTGAAGCTGTCACATTCTTCTCTCTAGTTCTGAAGCTAGACTTTCAGTTCAGATAGCCCATCCTGGAACAACAGTGGCTGCCAAAGGAAAGGTCACAGCAGTGCTACCCCAAAGTGTCCCCTGGTAGAATGAAGATGGAGCATTATGCACTTAGGTAAGTGAATAAATAAATGACTTTGATTTTCTCAATAGCATATTATAAAGAAAACTTTGGACATCAAGTATATTGTTAACCAGTGCCTAAATTGGGGAACAAACCAAGGATGTGAGCAAACATTACTTTCTCATCCATCACTATTACTCTGACTGTTCTAGAATTGACAAGGAAAAGTGAGGTGAGAAGAAAAGAAACCTTATTGTATTAGACACTGTGCTAGGTGCTTTACATACATGCTCTCATTTAATCCTCCTGAAAACTTTGTAGTTTATGTTAGCCTCATTTTTCAGAGCCAGAAACTGAGGCTTGAGGGGATTACTTAAAACAAGTAAAGAAAAGACGGGACAAAAGGAGAAATGTATAGATATCATAGAATCAGGTCAGGATATTCTTATATTTAAACAAAAACTCGGTAGAGAATATTATGATTTATTTGTGTATCTCAGTAGTTAAGGCTCAAATCAGTAAAATCTCAGCACTTTGAATTCATAAATTGTCAAAATATCAGGTCATTTAAGAGAAAAAAACCAGAGACCATTCAATGGGGAAAAAACATAATATCTACAAAATGAACTGAATATTTCATATTGTGTTCAGTTGCTATGGTATCATGTAGATATAATTTATAAACACACTCTTGCTTCCCATTTTACATATTTAGAAATTAAATCTACATTCATAATTATTTCAGTATTTGAATTTCTTAACAAAAAAACACCCCTTTTTATGTCGAGGTTTTTTCCAGCTTTATTGAGATATAATTGTCAAATAAAAATTACATATATTTAAGATCTACAATGTGATAATTTAATATACACTGTGAAAAAATTACCACAATCAAGTTATTTAACATATCTATAACCTCACGTAGTTACCCCTCTTTTGTGTGTGTGGTGAGAACTCTGAAGGCATATTCTCTTAAACTTCAAGCATACAGTACAGTGTTTTTTGTTTTTCTGCAAAAAGTTTCATTGTTTCCATTTGGCCCAAGGCTTGGGAGAGCGCTCTCGCGTGGTTAAAAAGCTGCCTAGTGGCTGCAGAGAGGGGCTTCAGGCAGAAACTCTGACACCAGAGGAGCTTTCCAAAGGCCACAGGCCCTAGTCGTGCTCGAGAGTGAGCCTCTGTTAGAGATAGACGCCCAGCCCCGCCTGGGGACCACGCAGCCTGCGGAGGTTGGTCAGGTGGTCGCCATCTTCTTGAGTTTCTCCTGCTCACCTAGTAAGCGGCTCTTCGGGAAGTCTCTGGCTCTGGCAGGCACAAAGCCAGGGCACGTAGATTCAGAAGGGCCTGGTCCAGGGTCCTCTCGGTGAGAATGGCGGCTTCCCTAGCGTCCCGGGTTTTACCGCGCTCATCTTGAGATGGCTTCCGCGCGTCCTGGAAGAGGGCGTGGCTTCCGCACTGGTGTTGCATTTTCAGAAGACGCGGGGCGACTTCGCACGTCCCCTCCGCCGATTTGTGGAAGAAGTGGCTCCGTGCTCTCCACAGACACGTCGTCGTCGTCGCGGTCGAAATGGAAGCCCAGAGAGAGAGGTAGGTGTAGGGGGCCCCTCGATGCATGTTGACCGGGAGGTGGATGGCGGCCTCTACCTGGGTGGAATAATTCTGACGAATCTGGGAGCTCACGGTTGATTGGCAGTAAGGAGTTAAGCTCCAAAAATGGTGTCGGCTCGTGCCGGAGGCCCAGGGTAACTGACTGATTGGTTCTGAAGGTTGCGACTGGGAAAAAGGTACAATACAGTATTATTAACTGTAATAAATACGCTGTATATTAGATTCCCCAGAACTTATCCATTTTATAACTGCAAGTTTATATCCTTTGACCAACATGCCCCCGATTCCCTCACCCCCATCCCCTGGCAACCACTGTTGTACTCTCTCGTTCTATGAGTTTGGCTTTTTCGGATTCCACATATATAAGTGAGATCATACAGTCTTTGTCTTTCTGTGGCTGCCTTATTTCACCTAGCATAATGGCCTCAAGTTTCATCCATGTTGTTATAATTGGCAGGATTTTCTTCCTTTTTATGCTGAGTAATACTCCATTGGGGGGGAATATATGTATATATATATATATATATATATATATATACACACACACCACATTTTCTTTAAACCTTCATCCATTGGTGGATACTTAGGTTGTTTCCATACCGTGGCTATTGTGAATAATACTGCAATAAACATGGGGAGTGCATATATGTTTTTGAGTTAGTGTTTTCATTTACTTTGGATATATAACATGAAGTAGAATTGCTGAATCATATGGTAGTTCTAGTTTTGATTTTTGGAGGAACCTCTGTACTGTTTTCCATAGTGGCTGCACCAATTTACGTTCCCACCAACCGTGCACGAGGGTTCTCTTTTCTCCATATCCTTGCCATCACTTGTTATTTCTTGTCTTTTTGATAATAGCCATCCTAACAAGTTGCAGGTGATATCTCCTTGTGGTTTTGATTTGCATTTCCCTGATGATTAGTGATGTGGAGCACCTTTTTAGGTACAGCCGTTTCTTGGTATCCTTGGGGAACTGGTGCCAGTACGCCCCACGGATACCAAAATCCAAGGATGCTCAAGTCCCTTATGTAAAATGGTGTGGTACAGTCAGACCTCTGTATCCGTAGGTTCCCCATCCTCAGATTCGGCCAACTTCAGATTGAGTTACAATTCGAATGTGGAACCTGTGGATACAGAGGGCTGACTGTACCTGTTGTCCATTTGTATGTCTTCTTTGGAAAAAAGTCTGTTCAAGTCCTTTGCCAGTTTTTTAATTGGGTTATTAGTTTTTTTGATACTGAGTTATATGAGTTCTTTATATAGTTTGGGTATTAACCGCTTATCAGACATATGGTTTGCAAATATTTTCTCCCTTACTGTAGGTTGCCTTTCATTTTGTTGCTTGTGTAGAGAAGCTTCTTAGTTTCATGTGGTCCCATTTGTTTATTTTTGCTTTTGTTGCCTATGTAGGTGTGAAATATTATATTTAATTTCATGGAAAGAAATTTCATGTGCATTGGAACTATGTTTACCATATATGATATTATGACTGTACAAACATATTAACCGTAATCTTAAGTAAGTGACAATTTGCTCTGCCTTATGTCCAAGTATGTGAGGAGAAGGGTCTTTGATGATCAAAAGAAAGTTGATATTAACATAACCCACACTGGGCACTCAAACGTAATCAAATATATACGAACATTTTGTTTTTTCTTTAAGCCTTTGAACTTAAACACACTCTTGGATTTGTGGTTCTGCATGCTCTCCTAACTGCATGGAAGGCAAGCTGACACTGGGCAAAGTTATTAAGTAAGGGATGTTTGTAGCTTGTATTTTAGCAACGGATCGTCTTTGTTCTGAAGACGATCTTTTACTTTCATAGTTGTTTTCTCTTCCCACACCCTTATTCCTCCTTGAAGATACCCAGTTCTTTCTTGTCTTCTCTGATTTTACCCTGGTAATTTTTGCTCTAGGGATGGGATTGAAAGAAACTAACTCCTGAGGTGAAAGTGGCTCATATGCCGTATTTCTTTTTTTTTTTTTTTTGCGGTACGCAGGCTTCCCACTGCTGTGGCTTCTCCCGTTGCGGAGCACAGGCTCCGGACGCGCAGGCTCAGCGGCCATGGCTCACGGGCCCAGCTGCTCTAGGGCATATGGGATCTTCCCGGACCAGGGCACGAACCCGCGTCCCCTGCATCGGCAGGTGGACTCTCAACCACTGCGCCACCGGGGAAGCCCAAATGCCGTATTTCTTAAAACACAGTGTAGGTCAAAGGAATGAAAATTGTTTTATTTAACAAGCACTCACTCACTGTTCTGTGTGTTTTATAGATGTTAACTCATTTAATTCTCACAATAACCTATTAAGTAGGTTTTTAATTGTGGAATTTCAGATAATCAGTAGGGGAAAGATTGGGAAACAATTGATCCTTTTATCTTTGAAATCATCTCATAAATTGAAATTCTATTTCTATGGCCAGCTCAATTTTTACTCCTGTGATAGTAATCATGAACCAAGGCAAATCAAGCACAGGATCTTGTGGTCAGTCTGGTTCTTCGTGGGCCAGTGACGATAGACTCAATTAGACCCTCAGGACAGGGGTTTTACTGACTCATACTACAAGTAGAAACATTCACATCTAAGTTTGAAAAGTTTTACAGAGGTTTGCCAATTCTTGGATTTTTACTATTGTTATAACTGAAATGTAAGTTAATTTTTTGTTGTAAGTCATGTTACACACCTTTTATATCTAGTATTTTAATATGTTAAAAAGTTTAGTTTTGGACTTTTGGAGTATCCTAGTATGATTCCAATTTTAAAATGAGTTATCCATAAACAATAGTTGCTTTCAGTTTTCAAAAACACACTCTTCTTCATAAGAATGAGAATGAACTGTATATTCTTTGTAAGAGTGCTATACAGATGTATAAATATTTTAAGAATATCATAAATTATTTTTTATTTTAGTTATTTAACCCTGTTCAATGGGTGACAGTATTTAAATGTGAAATACATTGTCATTTTTTAAAAAGTACACTTATTTATTTATTTTATAAATTTATATTTTATTTATTTAGTTTTGGCTGCATTGGATCTTTGTTGCTGCGTGAGGGCCTTCTCTAGTTGTGGTGAGCAGGAGCTTCTCTTGTTGTGGAGCTCAGGCTCTAGGTGTGTGGGCTTCAGTAGTTGTGGCACATGGGCTCAGTAGTTGTGGCTCACGGGCTCTAGAGCACAGCCTCAGTAGTTGTGGCACATGGGCTTTGCTCCGCGGCATGTGGGATCTTCTCGGACCAGGGATCAAACCCATGTCCCCTGCATTTGTAGGTGGATTCTTAACCACTGCGCCACCAGTGCAGCCCTACATGGTCGTTTTAACTGCTGAATAATAATTCTCTGTCAGGAATCTTTAAAAGCCCCTTCTAAGTATATGAAAGAATTAAAGGATTATAATTCACACAAATACTCATTTTAATTGAATTTTTACCTAACTTTTTTTTTTTTTTTGCCGTACGCAGGCCTCTCAGTGCTGTGGCCTCTCCCGTTGCGGAGCACAGGCTTCGGACGCGCAGGCTCAGCGGCCATGGGTCACAGGCCCAGCTGTTCCGCGGCATGTGGGATCTTCCCGGACCAGGGCATGAACCCGTGTCCCCTGCATTGGCAGGCGGACTCTCAACCACTGTGCCCCCAGGGAAGCCCTTACCTAACCTTTTAGAGTATATGGAAGAATCACTAAGAAAAATCATATAAACGGTGAATGCAACAAAAAGGAAAAAGTACAAGAGTAGATTGATTTTAATTAAGGAGTATCAAATTTCAACTTTAATTGCAATCATTGTTTGAGTTTTTCCAATCTCACATGATAAATTGATAGAAAATTTGTCCACTCTGAAGCTTATTATTAAATAATAATTCTAATTGTCATTTGACTTCTCAACTGATAATTTCTCAAATAAGTCTTTGAAGAAATAGTACAACTTTTTGATTAAGGTCAATACAGACAGGGGTAAAACAGTAATTCTCAGCCTATATTGTAGTTATGGGAGAATTGAGTCAGACCAAAGAAAAATGTGCAACTCAGTTAATCATTACTCATTTAAATGGCTAAGTCATATTCTATGAAACGTTTTGTTGACACTATAACATTTACAACACTTAACCAATTGGAACTACCCAATATATAGGACCTTGCACAAATTGTACACATTGGTAAGAGTTCAGCCTTCCTTATGAACATTGTTTAAATTCAGAAAACATTCATCTGTCTTGCAACCTCACTTTGAGCTTAAGAGATGTATTTCTAGTTTTTGCTATACTGATGCTTTGAAAACTTATTGTTTAATAAAAATTGAATTCTAGATAATTCCCTTTCATCTCCCCACCTACCACAAGGAATTACAGAGGAGGAAAATAAAAATAAAAACTTGTATTGCGATACCTAGGGAAAAGATTATAGGTCCTTTTATTTTTCCCCAAACAGCTATAAATTTAGGGCATTCAAAAGAATTCATGCAAAATCAAAGTTGAAATGAAAACTTTCTCTCTTTGCTAGGGAATTTAGTTCAGTGTCTATAATGTGCCCTTAGTACTTCTAAAATTGGAAATGAGTCAGTCTGTCTCTTAGCTATGTACAAATTCCTTGAGAGGCATCATACAATTGTTGGTTTGAAATAAGCATTAGATTTATTACCTAAATGTTGTCAACCACTATAGTAGATTTACTACAAAATACGAAAGACACTTTTTCAGCGATTCATATGAGAGTTTATCATATTTTAAAATATTTTTTGCAATTTATTATTGGTCATCCTTCCTTGCACAATTGCTCGTACCAAGCACGTTTTACAGATTAGGAAATAATTTGGATATATACTAAATAAAGTCTAAATAAAGTAGAATAATTATCAGCATATTTTACAAAGATGGGATTTGGGAATTGGTTTACAAAGATGGGATTTGGGGCATGTCCTTGGACTTGAATGAAATTCTGAGCTCTGTGCCATAGAATATGAAATACTCGTAATCCATGGCATGTGGTGGCATCACAGTTAATAAAATTATTGCCTATAGTTGGTTGTGATGAAGTACCTTCCGAAAGAAGTGCCTTGGGAGCCTAAGTGGTTACCACAGTTGACCATCATGGCTGTATTAATGACTAAAAGAACCTTAGTGTGGGTAAGATTCTTCTGAATGAACTGGAACATTTACAGAAAGAAAATTCAGAAGCACAGGTTTTTAATTCTTAGTTTGAGCTATGGCCAGAGAAACTGTGAACTTCTATGGTAGCCTTAAATCTCTTATTTCTTATAGAAACAATACCAATATTGCTGGAAAGTAAACACAAAATTTAATTGTAACGATTACAAAGTTATAAGGTAAACTCACAGGCTCACCAAATCATGAAAATCAGGGCATCCATTGGAAGATGTTGGACTCTGAAACTTGGAATGGAGGCGTTGCCAATGAAAACAGCTTGCCTGTGGGAACATTGGTCTTCTCTGGCTTGCAAGTGCTGTAATAACCTTACCCAGGGCATCACCGTGTAAGGGGATGCCCATTCTCCTCAAGACTCACCCCAGCTATTCTCTGTAGACTCATTACTGGGTCATACATAGCTCACTATGCTCCAAAGTACAGTCTCATCCAGGAAGAAATAGTTTATATGCCAAGAGAATTGTAAAATTCTGCTAATTTATATTGGCAGAAGTCTGGGGAATACATGAAGGAATGAAATCTAAGGGTGTTGGAACAAGGAGGGTGGAATAGAACATTGGGTTGGACCACATTTATGGATATGGTGTACTTACTAAAGATTCTGAATTTAATGCATTAGCTTGTGTAGCTGGAAGACTCTTAACAGTTTACTAGTTTGGTTGACTAAAATTTAGATTCAATGAGGAAGAGATGCCAGAAATTCTTTGGAATAGTAGAAGTCAAAGGCTTATGGAGATACGAATGTTGAGTAGGTTTATCATGTATGTCATACATAGCCAACCATTCCTAACAACATCACCTGAGCCAGCCCAGAGGACTCTCACTTTATAAGGCTTGGAGAAGTAAACTAGGGAGGGAAGCACCTGTATCTTTGAATAGCTCTGTGGTGACTTCCTCTGTAGGCCAAATAATAGCACTTAATTTCCAAAAGCAAGTTGGGCACATTTACTATAATGGGTAGCAGAGGCGAGGTAATTAGAATGTTTGGACCTACAGGAATATTTAATGAAGGGCAATCCTCTCAGTGGGCAGGATTTCAAGCTGTCCATTTGCCTGATCTGAGATATAGGTAGAAGTACATTGTATTAATTTGCTAGAGCTGTCATAACAAAGTACTACAGATCTAGTGAGTTAAACAACAGAAATTTATTTCCTTATAGTTCTACAGGCTAGAGCCCAAGATCAAGGAGTCAGCTGGGTTGGTTTCTTCTGAGGTCTTTTTCCTTAGCTTGTAAAAAGCCCTCTTTCTCCTATGTCTTCACATAGTCTTTCCTCTTTGCATGTCTGTGTCCTAATCTCTTTTACAAACACAAGTCATTGCTGCTTCCCAAGGAAGGAATGTTTCCACCTGGGGACCCACATGGTCCCATTGAATTAGAATGTCACCTGAATATGTTGGGCTTCTCATTCCACTAGACCAAGAAGCTAAAGTGATTAATCCCAAATTACCAATTACTCTTTGGAGGGGTGTGTGTGTGTTTGTATGCGTGCACGTGCAGAACAAGCAAGAAAGAAAATGTGCATGACTGATACTGTCTTAATGTCTATAGCTGGTCATGAGATCATAGTTGATGTTTAAAAATTCCTTCTTCGATTAACCATTTCCTGTTTCCTTTGCCTTCCCTCAGCCAGGGCTTCAGCTGGTCAGTCCTTTACTTGGCAAGGTGACCCACCCAAACTTTAATTTGTGATGGGTCTGAATCCTGCTCTTTTTTAGTTGGTTGTAGTTTTTCATTTTTACCATTGGACATGGAAGTACTAAGAAGTGCCCAGAGAATTCCAGACATGATCTCTTTGCCCTGTTAGATAGGTCAGTGCCATCACAATCAAGAAAATGAACACATCTAATACCCCAAACAGTTCCCTCCTATCACTTTTTAAATAATTTCTCCCTCCTGGCCTTCTGTCTCCCTCCTGCTCTCATATACCCAGGTATCCTCTAAATTTTATATAAATTTGATCACCCAGTACATACTCTTTTTTTTTTTTTGGATTGGCTTCTTTCACTCAGTGTAATCATTTGCAAATCATCCATGTTGTTGACTGCATCAATAGTTCAGTTGTTTTTATTCCTAAGTAGTATTATAGTATATGGATATATCACAATTTGTGTACCCATTCACTTATTGATGGATATTTGAATCATTTCCAGTTTTTGTCAATTAAAATAAAGCCGCTCTGAACCTTTGTATCAACACTTTGTATGACATATACTTTGATTTCTCTTGAGTAAATACCTAAGAGTGGAATGCCTAAACTATATGATAGGTGTGTGTTTAACTTTTTAAGAAACTGCCAAACCTTTTTAAAAAAAAGTTATGCTGTTATTTATACTCACCACGGGTGTGTGACTGTTCTAGGTCCACATCCTCAGCAATACTTCGCATGGCCAGTCTTTTTAATCTTAGACATTTTAATAGTATCATTGTGGTTTTCATTTGCATTTCCCTAATAATTGGTGAAACCATCATTACAATCAAGATGATAAACATATTCATCACCTTGGAGAATTTCCTTTGCATGTTCTTGTTTGCCATTCGTATATTTTCTTTGGTAAAGGTGATTATTCAAATCTTTTGCCTATTTTTCAAATTGGATTTTTAAAATTTATTAGTGAGTTTTGATTTTTGACTTGTTTATTCTGGGTACAAGTCCTTTATAAGATATATAATTTGCAAATATTTTCTCCTAGTTTGTGGCATTTATTTTCATTCTTTTAACAGTATCTTTTGAAGAGTAGAAATCTTTAACTTTCATGAAGTCCAGTTTAACAGTTTTTTCTTTTATGGATTATGTTTTTGTAGCTAAGAAATCTTTGCCTAACCCAATGTCACAAATATTTTTTCCTGTGTTTTCTTCTAGAATTTTGGTAGTTTTAGGTTTTGTATTTAGGTCTGTGATCCATTTTATTTTTAATATTTGTATGTGGTATGAGGTGTGAATCAAAGTTTTTGGGGTTTTTTTTGTATATGGTTATCCAGTAGTTCCAGGACCATTTGTTGGTAGTTGACAGTTCTTCATATAAATTTTCTCTTTTCAAATAACCAGTGTGATTTCTGTTTGCTGACTGCACTCTGACTGATACAACCTGGCTAGCTCTTGAATTGTGATCTGGATTTCTAAATTTTTTAACCAACATTTTTTTCCAGATTGTCACAGTGTAATGCATAAATAGTGTCAAAATGGGATCCCCAAGATAAACATGTAGTTAGTAATATTCACTTTGTTGTAAATAAATTTAAAAGTCCTGGTTACCCAACACATGGTGATAAAATATTTTAGGAGAAAATGAGTAGTTTCCCAGTCAGTGCTCCTATATGTTAAACGTCAGATTCTGAACACATCCAAGGTTTTGGATTGGAGTCTGTATATAATATTAAGTGTTAATACAATACCCAAGTCAAGTATTAAAAATAAGTGACTATCAATTTTTTTCTTACATATTTCTTGGGTATATGGGATGAATGGATGGATAATTTGGGTTGGATGAAATCAACCCACCAATCAACCAATTAATTAACCAATGAACCAACAGATAAACAAATTGATGCCCAAATCCAAAGTCAAAACAATGGAGTCAGTGAAGTAAGACATGTTAAAAATGAAATGTTTTGAACCTTCATGGCAACTTAATCACTCATTCTTTTCAACTATTTTTAGGCCATAATACAGGTAGAATAGTGATAAAAATGAAGGCACAACAGTTTGGAATCCCTCAAGTATCTGAAGTTCCTTGTCATTAGACTCTTGATCGTTGAACCAAGTTTTGTTTTGGATCTTGGTAGGAAGCAGAAGGTGGAAATCATAAAGCTTAAAGTTTATGCTTTTAAACCAACTGCAGCCTGTGCATTCTGTTTTACAACAATCCCAGGTTTAGGGCATGTTGTGAATTAATGAGTATATAGTTATGACCAAGCCTATTATTTAATGAGAAAGACTACTCTTTTTTAAGTTAATGATTTGAAAATACACATACCCTAAAAAGTGATTCTTAAATTTCAAACGTATATAAAATAGCCAATTGTGCTGTTTCTTCTGCAACTTGACCAAGAATTCATTTTCTGTTGTACAATGAGGAGGAAAAAAGTTAGTAATATTGGGAGACTTTCTAATGAGGCCCAAAAGAGCCAGAATACATTTAAAATCCTGAGAGAGAATCAAAAGTCAGTTTTTAGGCCAAAGAATAAAAGAGGGGTTCGTTGATAAACTACTCAGAAATAGAAACCATGTTAAAGGTGATGTTTTGGCTGTTAGGCTTTCTTCAGGCCTTAGTATATAAAACTAACATTTTTATATTTCTTATTCTGCCCAAGGAAGGCCTCAAAGACAGAATGCTGCCTTTAACCTTATTCTACATTCCATGGAGTATTTTAAAGACTAGAAGAATATTGCTGGGGCAAAAATGATTGGGGCTCTGAAAGATCAGAAGAAATCTATCATTATTTTTTTTAAATAAGCAGACACTGAGAACTTCATCCACAAAGTTATTCTGAATTCAGTGTTCTAGCCAGAAACTTTTGTAGTAAATAAATAAGACTGACCTGGAGTTCACTGTATTTCTGGATCTGAGTGTTACTTTCTTTTAGATTGGTTTACTTGAAACTTTACCTACCTTTCTGTAATAGATTACTTATATTTTAGTTTAAGGCAAATATTGAATTCAAAAATAATTTTAATTGACAACTGAATTGCTCAATACATTTTACTTATGTATACTTTCATAACAGCTTGAAAAAAAATTTAAATTATATGAAGATATTTTCTAGAAATTATTAAAATCACAATATTTTATTTTTTTCTCATTTTATTTTTTCATCTCATTTTTATTTAAAAAATATAGAATTTTTTAAATAAATGAATTAACAGTTTAGAAAAAATAAAAGTGACAGAAATCAAAGCATTAATTCAAAAAACTACTGGCAAGTTGGTCTTCATATCTTTTTTTTTGGAAAAGGAAAAATTTTAATATGTATTATATATTAGATAATATTACTATCTCAATGCTAAATTTCTTTTTTCTAAAAATTGAAGTATAGTTGAATTACAGTATTGTAGTATTTTCAGGTATATAACATAGTGATTTGATATTTTTATACATTATGCACCAAAGTTATTACAGTGTTATTGACTGTATTCCCTGTGCTGTACATTACATACCTGTGACTTCCTTGTTTTATAACTGGTAGTTTATACTTCTTAATTCCCTTCACGCATTTTGCCCATCCTGTCACCCCTTTCCCCCGACAACCACCAGTTCTCTGTGAGTCTGTTTCTGTTTTGTTATATTTGTTCGTTTTGTTTTTTAGATTCCACATGTACAGTACTTGTGTTTCTCTGTCTGACTTATTTCACTTAGCATAATACCTTCTAGCTCCATCCATGTTGTTGTATCTTTTTATTTGTCTAGTGAGCAAACATATATGTTCTGAAAAAATGTTTATCTTGACAGATATGGCTAGGTGCACGCATGGATTGTGACATTCACTGAGGAGTGCAAGACTGTGTTCTAAAAACCTAGGTAGCTGCCAGAATCACCAACTGTTTGGGTCAGCTGTGAATACCTAAAATATGGAACAGATATCTATATAGAGTAAGGAAAGAGAATTGCAAAAAGGAGGGGCACTATTGATTACTGAAAGCCAACTCTGAACCAAATGTTTTTGCACACATTACCTCGTTTAATTCTCACAATAACCTCATTAGGGATAAAGCAATTTTCCTTTTACCCTACAGCTAGAGAATGTCACATCCAGCACTGATGTGTTTGCTTTCCAAGCCTGCTTTTTCTCCATGACACAGAGCTGCCTCTTAAATATATACCAGGTAATATTCATTCATTAATTTGGTAGGAAGCAACAACTTTATAACCAAATAGTATTCCATCTAGTGCTATGAAATGTATTAAGTACTCATGAAAGGTCACACCTTTAGTATTAACTTTTATATATTCTATAAAAAACATGTAGATTTCATATGCTGTTTTTAATTCAAAGATTTTTAGCTTCACTTTTGTAATTTTCAATGTTGATATTTTATAATATTTATGCACCTTAATTTATCATATGTTTTTCTGGGATGAAATGGATTAATGTAGCCCAAATGACTAAATAAATAAAACAGGCATACCTCTTTTTATTGCACTTCACTTTGTTGTGCTTCACAGATACTGAGTTTTTGACAGATTGAAGGTTTGTGGCAACTCTGTGTTGAGAAAGTCTGTAGGTTCCATTTTCCAATAGCATTTGCTCACTTCATGTCTCTGTGTCACATTTTGATAATTCTTGTCATATTTCAAATTTTCATTATTATTATATTTGTTATGGTGATCTGTTATCAGTGACCTTTGATGTTACTGTTACAATTGTTTTAGGGTACCGTGAATGGCACCCATGTAGGATCTTGAACTTAATCCATAAATGTGTGTGTTCAGACTGCTGCATCTATGGGCCATTCCCCTGTCTTTCTCCCTCTCCCCAGGCCTCTCTATTCTCTGAGACACAACAGTATTAAAATTAGGCCAATTAATAACCCTATGATGGCCTCTAAGTGTTCAAGTTAGAAGTCTCTCACTTTAGATCAAAAGCTAGAAATTATTAAGCTTTGTGAGGAAGGCCCATCAAAAGCAGAGATAGGCCAAAAGCTATGTAGGCCTCTTGCATCAGTCACCCAAGTTTTGAATGTGAAGAAAAAGTTCTTGAAAGAAATTAAAAGTGCTACTGCAGTGAACACATGAACGATAAGAAAGCAAAACAGCCTTATTACTGATGTAAAGAAACTTTTAGTGGTCTGGATAGAAGATCAAACCATCCAAAGCATTCCAGAAGCCATCCAGAGCAAGGCCCTAACTCTGTTTTAATTCTATGAAGGCTGAGAGAGGTGTGGAAGCTGCAGAAGAAAAGTTTGAACCTAGCAGAGGTTGGTTCATGAGATTGAAGGAAAGAAGCCATCTTTACAACATAAAAGGGCAAGGTGAAGCAGCAATTACTGATGGAGAAGCTGCTGCAAATTATCCAGAGGATCTGGCTAAGATAATGAATGAGGGTGACTACACTAAACAACAGACTTTCAGTGTAGATGGAACAACCTTATATTGGAAGAAAACACTGTCTAGGACTTCATAGGTAGAGAGGAGAAGTCAGTGTCTGGCTTCAGAGCTTCAAAAGATTGGATGACGCTCTTGTTAGGGGCTAATGCAGCTGGTAACTTTAAGTTGAAGCCAATGTTCATTATTTTTAAAAAATTTTAATTATTTCTTTTATTTTTGGCCATGTTGGGTCTTCGTTGCAGCGCATGGGCTTTCTCTAGTTGCGTTCGAGTGGGGGCTGTTCTTTGTTGTGGTGCATGGGCTTCTCATTGCTGTGGCTTCTCTTGTTGCGGAGCATGGGTTCTAGGCATGTGGACTTCAGTAGTGTTGGCACATGGGCTCAGTAGTTGCAGCGCGCGGGCTCTAGAGTGCAGGCTCAGTAGTTGTGGCACACGGGCTTAGCTGCTCCACGGCATGTGGGATCTTCCCAGACCAGGGCTCGAACTCGTGTCATCTGCATTGGCAGGCAGATTCTTAACCACTGTGCCAGCAGGGAAGTCCCACCAATGCTCATTTACCTTTCTAAAAATCTGCTTTCTGCCCGTGCTCTGTAAATGGAACAACAAAGCCTGGATGTCAGCACATCAGTTGACAACATGGTTTACTGAATATTTTAAGCCCACTGTTGAGACCTACTGCTCAGACAAAAAAGATTTCTTTCAAAATATTACTGCTTATTGACAATGCACCTGCTCACCCAGGAGCTGTGATGGAGATACACAAAATTAATGTTGTTTTCATGCCTGTTAACACAACATCCATTTTATAACCCATGGATCAAGGAGTAATTTCAACTTTCAAGTCTTGTTATTTATGAAATACATTTTGTAAGGCTATAGCTATCAGAGATAGTGATTCCTCTGATGGATCTGGGCAAAGTAAATCAAAAACCTTCTGGAAAGGATTCACCATTCCAGGTGCCATTACGAACATTCATGGGGGACTTCCCTGATGGTCCAGTGGTAAAGAATCCGCCTTGGAATGCAGGGAACGTGGGTTCGATCCCTGGTCAGGGAACTAAGATCCCACGTGCTGCAGGGCAACTAAGCCTGCACGCCACAACTAGAGAAGAGAAAACTCGCATACCACAACTAGAGAGAAGCACACGCGCCACAATGAAGAGCCCGCGCTGCAACAAAAGATCCCACATGCCTCAGTGAAGATCCTGTGTGTCGCAACTAAGACCCGATGCAGCCCCCCCCCCAAAATTCCTGATTCATGGGAAGAGGTCAAAATATCAACATTAACAGGGGTTGGGAAGAAGTTGATTCCAACCCTTATAGATGACTTTGAGGGGTTCAAGACTTCAGTGGAGGAAGAACTGCAGATGTGGTGGAAATAGCAAGAGAACTAGAATTAAGAGGCAAAACCTGAGGATGTGACTGAATTGCTACAATCTCATGATAAGACTTTAACAGTTGAGGGGTTGTTTCTTGTGGATGAGCACAGAAAGTAGATGAAATTTACTCCTGATGATGATGCTGTGAATGTTATTGAAATAGAATGAAGGATTTAGAATATTACATAAACAGTTGATAAAGCAGTGACAGGGTATGAGAGGATTGACTCCAGTTTTGAAAGAAGTTCTACTGTGGGGCAAATGCTATCAAAAAACATTTCATGCTACAGAGAAACCATTTGTGAGAGGAAGAATCAACAAGGCAAACTTCATCATTTTCTTACTTTAAGAAATTGCTACAGCTACCTTAACCCTCTGCAACCACCACCCTGATCAGTTAGCAGCCATCAACATTGAGGCAAAATCCTCCATCAGCAAAAAGATTATGTATGACTTGGTGAAGGCTCAGATGATGGTTAGCATGTTTTAGCAATAAAGTATTTTTTCTTAAGGTGTGTACATTGTTTTTTGAGACATAATGCTATTACATACTTGATAGATTACAGTATAGTGTAAATATAACTTTTATATGGACTGGAAAACAAAAAAAAATTGTGTGACTTGCTTTATTGCAATATTTGCTTTATTGCATTGTTCTGGAACTGAACTTGCAGTATCTGCAAGGTATGCCTGTAACAAGTTCTTAATAAAGAAATCATCCAGAAACTGGATAGTCAATAAAACTTGCAGATTTGGATGGTAATTATAGTTTATTATTAATTAACTTTTGTATTCTTAATATTTAGTGAAGTTCTTTTTGAAAATGTCAAAGAAATTGTCATATTTTGTTTCATTCACTAATAATAATAAACTAAGTCATAATAGATGAACTCAAAGTCAAGTAAGATTTTCAAATGAATTGTAATGATTCTTAAGATTGGAAATCTTGTGCTATTTTTTCACTGTCATAGTTTCTAAAGAGCAGTACAAAGTTCATGTCAGGGGTGGGTGTCTTAGGAGTCCACTCTTCATACCATCTGTAGGTGATTTACTGATCAAACCTACCAGGGAATAGCAAGTAGTTTCTTACTATTTGTGTTAAAAGCACTTGCTGAGATTATTTCAACCAGCTGAAGGACACTCTACTAAGAATTTGTGGTCTATAAAAAAAACCTTCTGTAATCTCTCTGAGAATGTTCTTACAATGGACATCTTGGAGGGGAGATTAGTCTGCTTTAACTGTCTTCATGATGGGACCAAGGTAGAGAGGCCTTTTTGTTTACATTCAAATGTGATGAACTAACTATTAGATGTATTTTCAACTCTTTGAGTCAGAGCTAAATGACCAACACAAAGAACTGACATTCAGAAATCATTATTTGTTTAGTTTGATATAATGCAAACAGTACTTGGAATAGTTGTCATCAATCTCTTTAGAGTTACAGCATTCTATCTTTGTGGTCACTGTCCATGGTTAAATGTGCTGTATTTAATTTTTTTAATTAAAATGAACTACAATTTTGTTAGAAAGTGTAAGGAATTTTCATAACATCTAACTTTGGAACATTTTAAAGGATTCAAAAATAAATCAAAATAAGTGACTTGTTCTTTTTTATTAATATTTTATTGGAGTATAGTTGCTTTACAATGTGTTAGTTTCTACTGTGCAGCAAAGTGAATCAGCTATCTGTATACATATATCCTCTCTTTTTTGGATTTCCTTCCCATTTAGGTCACCACAGAGCATTGAGTAGAGGTCCCTGAGCTATACAGTAGGTTAGAGCTACGCTGACAACAAAAATTACAATGAATTGTTTCTTAGTGATAAGTTCTGAGTATGGCAATTCTGTTTCTGTTTGTGCCTCAATAGATTATAAGATCATAAGTGATTACTAAAAGATAATTTCAAAACTAACTTTGTAAACACCTTTTAAAATGTTTTTTTCATGACTAATACTAGATCAAGTGTAGTAGTATTTGCAGAAGACAAAAATGTATTTACTAGAATGCTCAAATACTTTTTTAATTAGGAGAAAAATTATTTTATTAAATTGATACTATTTTAAAATACTTCTGTACTGAATTTGTACAGGATAGTATTGCTTCTGTGAAATTAGATTTTTGACAAATGATTGTCTTCAGTCAACCCTTTGACTGTTGATAGTTTTATAACTTGGTAAAAGAAGGGAAGTGTAACATGTTGCATGCACTAAACTACCCTATCAGATTTATTTCCAAAATAGTTTTTTCCCCTTAGGAAGGACTTCAGTTCATAATTATTAAACAAATGCTGAAGAATTAACTAATAAATGTGGACTGCAAGGGTCAAATTAGATTATTACCTGAATTGACTCATGATTTAGTTCAAATTGAGTTAGCTGATTTTCCAACCTATACTTAAGTTTTCTTTTCCTGCAGAGACAGTCTTAGCCTTTTATATTCCCATCTTGACATTTTCATTGTGTTTTTTAAAATAGAGCATCCCCATTTATCTTTATTATCATTAAGCAAAATAAGATTCACAATTAAAGTGAAAGCCAAATGTGGCTTGGCTGAAAAAGGACTTATTCTCCAAAAACAAAACAGAAACAAACAGACGAAACCCCCAACAGTTTGATAGCTAACTACAGTACTGAGACATTGTGACAAATATCTGTTCCTCAAGGTATGCTCCCAGTCGCCTCAACACAGTCTTCACTGACCACGTGAACCTGTGGAGGCCAGGTAGGAGTGGGACTGAGGATAACTTATTTGAAGAGCAAATTAAGAAGGTCCAAACAGCGGAGCAGCGCTCGGAGGAATTGGCAAAAGCTTTTGCATGAAGAAGCAGCAAGGAAAAAAGATATGAAATGCATAAAAACTCTGCACAGCAGTTTTAGAGCTTTGATAAAATATAAAATATCTTTAACCCCTTTGCTGTTCTTGCAAACGCCTGCAATTCAAGAATTTTATTATTCTGGGGCTAACGTATTTTAAACCTCAATAACTGAATGTTTCCTTTGGGATACCTTCAGGCAAACTATATATTGATTTTCTCAGAATGCACTGTATTTTTCATTAGTACCAAGGTTTGGTGGATATCTAGTCATTTGTTCACCAAATTCCTCTGAAAATTAAAATGGGCTACTCCATTTTGGCTGTGGAGTCTTCAGAGCATGAACATTAATTTTTTCTATTAGACACTACCAGGATACACTATTTTGACATTCATCTTGTCCAGGGCATATGATACCAAGTCCCCTCTTTGACTTGATATGTCATTTTCCTCTAAATACCATCCCCCATTTACCACTTGGGTTGGATGACATAGTTGACATTGCTCTGATCAAAATGTTTTTCTGATTTATATTTTTAAGCTATAAAGTTACAGGTTTGCCTACATAATGCAGATAAAATAAGATCTTACCTGATTATTTTTCACTTGAATTATCCAGGAAATTTAGTTATTTTAAAAGACAAATCATATTGACTTTGCTCAGTATTCCTTGTTTCATTTGTTGGTAGAAACTTAGTCTGTGACATAGATGATGAGGTTTCCACAGTTGGAAGTAGAATTACCCAAGTAATTTTTGGTATACCTTCCAGTCTCATCCTTTATGAACCACTTCTGTTTTCCTGCTTGAGGGAGGAGATCCCTAGCTTTTCCTCAAGCTTGCACTGTTCACCAAGCCAGATATGTATGCCAGAAGTCATGCATTAAAGAAACCTTCCTTCTTATTTTGTCTTACACTTCTTGATACCTGGCACAGTGTTGACTCTACTAGCCACCCCCAAAGATACGTAGTTGGTACCTTTTTTGGTATACATTTAAATCATGCCATTTGCCAGTGAGTGAGGAAACTGAGCCCCCTGAATCTACATATGACAGTGGATTTGCAGTTCTTATTTAATTCTCATGACAATCTTGTAAAGTAGGTGTATATTAGTATACCAGTTTTACAAATGACGAAACTGAAGAAATTGTATGCTATGGTCGGATTGTTAATTCAGTGATTCTGGAGGAACTGAGGTGTACCGTTTGGAAATGTCAAGCATCTACTATGACAGGAATCATTCAAAGAACCAAGGAAGGGCTCAATGCGGACATGCACTTATTGTTTCTTATCTACTCTATGCATCCTCATTGTTGAGTTTTTGAATTCAGAATGTTGAAATCTTGAATGCCTTCTATGAGTAGAGCACCATTCTGGGCATGGAGGGTTCCAGGGTGAACTATGCAGGAAGGGTCCCTGCTTTTATAGAATTTACATCCAATTAGGGAGAGGTGAGAGAGTCAATACAAAAGGAAACAAATAAATGAACAAGGTAGTTTCATGTAAGGGAAAAAGGCTTTAAAGATCGTAAGACAGGGTGATATAAAAAGAGGGATTGGAAAGTGCAAGCTTGCGAGTGATGAGAGCTACTTAAATTGATTGATAATTCTTTGACGAAGTGAACTTTGTGCTCAGGCCTGGATGATATGTAGAAGCTAGCTATGTGGAGATCTGAGAGCAGAGAAAACAAGTGAAACGGCCCTAGTATGGTAATGAGCTTGGTGTGTGCAAGGGACAGGAAGAAGGTGAGTGTGGCCAGAGAATAGAGCACAAGATGCAGCATCATTAGTATGAGAACAGGCCCTTTATCCTGGATTAACCAAATTTGTAATTTGGCCTCAAAGATGTAACTTCAGGATTCAGAATTTAACACTTTTAGGTCAAGATCAGTGTTCACTTACAACGGCATAAGATTTTAGATAGGATGTCCTTATAAAAGAATTCATGTGATGGGAATTCCCTGGTGGTCCAGTGGTTGGGACTCCAACAATGGCATGGGTTCGATCCCTGATTGGGGAACTAGGATTCCACAGGCCACGCAGCGTGGCCAAAAAAAAAAAGCAAAGACTCAAAAATAAAAGAATTCATGTGAGAAGAAAATATAAAATTCAACTTAAAATAGCAGGAAAAAAATCCATTTAATGAAGTATTGAGCACTTTTATGTATCAGACTGTGAGTTAGGTGGAGGTAGGTGTATGAATAAGATATGATCCTGCCATTAAGGAGGTCCCTGAGAGGTAAAATGCAGGTTAAAACCATTACCTATCTGTCAGATGTATGAAAAATCAGTCAACCTCAAAAGTTATCCTCATATCTGAAACTGCACTTATGTACCTTCTCATTTACAGCTGGGCCTTCTTGTCCAGTGTCCACTTGTTTGATTGAAATCAAGTTTAAAGTTATGTAAAGTAAGTTATACATAATGGGTGTTTATTAACTAATGATTCATTTATTAGTTTTATTAACAACACCTGAAAGATTCAAGGTGTACAGTTTATAATTACCACATCTATGCTGTAATCAAAATAAAGTAATATTGCAGAATTTTTAATCCACATCTTCAAACTATTTCTGCATATCCTATTAGTTGCAATATATATTTTATTTTCTAAATCTGACTGCAGTTATTTATTCTAAATTTTCATCTGAATTTCTAAAGCTAATTAGTTTTAGCACAAAGGTGTGTTGACAAATTACCAGTGCCCCTTATTTTTCCTCCTTATATAAATTATTTAAAAAACAAAACAAAAGTAATAAATTCTCATTGTAAAGAAAAAATAAATATTACAGAGTTTTATAGAATAAAAAGTCAAAATCCTGATGCCCCACCCCCTCCAGTGCCAAACTGGAGAGACTGTCACCATTAATAGTTTGGTGTGTATCTTGCAGTTCTTTTTCTACACCCACTCCTCTCCTCTCTACATACAGGGTTTGCTTAATTTTCTGTTTATGTGAATAAATCATACTCTACATGTTCTGTGGCTTGCCTAGCAGCCTATCACTAATATATTTTCAAGTTAATACACATAGATTTACACCATTCTCTTAGGATGGCATGGAATTCCATAGAATCAATACATCATAATGTATTATTGTTTGCTTTTTAAGATTGTTTGTATTACAAGATATTCAACATCCAGACAAGAGTAGAGAATAAGATAATACAAATAATAAACACCTGTGTTCATAGCATGTCACTCCATCATATATTTAACAAGGTCTCTATTGATGGGAATATATGTTCTTGCTAGATCTTTAGTGTTCAAACAAATGAATAACTTTTTTGTACACTTATCATTATGGACATGTGCAAGCTAGTTATGAAAGATCAATGCCTAGAAGTGGAATGGTTGGAACATTCCTACAAAGTGGTTGTGCTTACACTCTCATCAACAACAGATACACGTGAGATCCCTTATTCGAATAATGAAGAATAAAAACATAATGAAGGATGAAAAACTATAGGATTTCAACATGGAAGAACAATTTTTAGGAAAATCAAATTAAACTTCTGAAGTTATTATATTAAACTCAGAACTACTAAACTGTTCTACTTTTATTAACTTCATTGTCAGTGCCTCAGGTTGGTGTTTGCTTGCTCATATGTTCAGATATTTTTATAAAGATAAAAGTATTTATGCAGAGAACAAATAAACTTGATTCCAGAGGTTTGCTGCCTATAGTTTGTATTTGCATACTCTGTTTGCACCTATAATTGTATTTCCACTGCCTAAAGTACTTTTACGTGGTATTACCATCCACTATAAGAGATATCAATCAGGATCCTTTCTTAAATTATTATGATTGGAATAATTCCAATATTGCCTTTTAACCTCCAGAAACTGAGTGAAAAAATCTTTTCCTTGGTCATAATTCCTTTTTCCAGAAATTCCATCTTCGATTTAATTTACCCAACCATTTAGAAATGTTGAATTTAATCAAAATTAGAAATCTATATTTGAAACTCAGCAAATTAGAATCACATTTCACCTAACCTTAGAATAAATTTTGCTTACTGAGGAATGTTCTGAAAGTTAAGTTTGTATCACTCTTGTGTCAAGTTAAGAAAATACATAAAGCAAAAATAACTATTTACAACTTTTATTTAAGGACCCTAGGATCTTTTAAAATGAAGGGGGGCCTATCTGTAGAGAACTTAATTTAAGACTTCTTGAATTAATTTCAAAGAAAATAGAAAGGATAAGAACTTATTAGATGAATTATGGCCTCAAATCAATGACCATTTTTTGAGCTCTGCTGTGTGCCTGGTGCTGTTAGGTATTGTTGAATTCAACGACGAATGAGACATGTCCCTCACAATTCAAGGAGCTTACATTTCAGTCAAAGGACAGACTTCGGTCTCTATTCCAGGTGGATAATATTTATACATTCTGTGTACTTTTCTAACGAAAATAAGAAGTTAAAAAGTTGATTGGCTCAATGCTTAATGATGCTAGATGAAAATAAACTGCTTAAGACTCCTGTCTCATACTTTCTTTCCAGGGGAAGCCTTCTGTTGAGCAGGAAGCTTTTCTTTCAGGGTAGCCAGAGGGCCAGACTAAAACAAGCTGTTCACTAAATAACTCCTTTATGATTTCAATCCTTCTGACTATGAGGACAGTGTTCAAGGCTGAGAAAAAACATGGGAATGGAGATTATGCATGTTCTGGTGAATTGTCAGAAGTATGATTGAATGAATCGCTATGAAATTTAGAGCTTATGGTTTATAGTCTTTCATGGTTAAAACAAGTATATTACGGGCTTCCCTGGTGGCGCAGTGGTTGAGAGTCTGCCTGCCAATGTAGGGGACACGGGTTCGTGCCCCGGTCCGGGAAGATCACACATGCCGCGGAGCGGCTGGGCCCGTGAGCCACGGCCGCTGAGCCTGCGCGTCTGGAACCTGTGCTCTGCAACGGGAGAGGCCACAGCAGTGGGAGGCCCGCGTACAGCAAAAAAAAAAAAAAAAAAACACACAAAAAAACAAGTATGTTCATTCTCACCTACTCGCAGAAATGGTGTTGGTTTCAAAATAAAAACAGAACCAAAAACAGGTCTCCAAAATTGGTTCTCTTTAGATCAAGTTGAGTCCTCCAACTAACTATTCCAGTTGTAAGTAGACAAGTGATTTCACTGTCAGAGAATAAGCTTTTATGAATTAAACGTATTCCAATGCGTAAGAGCTTCATTTTAAATGTCCCAAGTACTGTTTGTGGTACTATCATTACTTGCTAAAAGCGTATAAAAAAGAATAAGGTGGAACAAAGTCCAAGAGTAACTAGAACTTTCTCTGGAAACAGTGTGCCTTTCTAGGTATGTTCCATGAGTGCTATGCTTAATAAAAATGCACACTCAGACGAATCTCCATAATCATACTTTTTTCTCAGCCTGACTCTGTGCCCTAAAATTAAACCATTAGAATTAAACCAAGAAATAAATATTTATTTAGTCACAGTGAAAGAATAGATGAATTCAAGTCAAGTTTGTGGTTTAATTTCAATGTACTGAAACTAGAACTAAATATTTTAAGGTTTATGTGTCAGAGCTAGTAAAAATTTTTTCTTTATCAAAGTGGTTTAGTTCCATTGTAAGCTTGAAGTCAAATGTCCTCCATTATCTCTGTGAGCTTAAATTAACCTCAAATTAACCTTTATTATTATTTTAAATTATTTTTCTTTGTTCACAAAATTACAGAAGGTATTTGGCTATTTACCTCTTTCAGGATGGAATTATATCTTGATCATTTGAGAGAGTTGTACATCCGATGTAAACAAGCATTTTTTTCCTTGACAGATTATCGCAGCTCACTTTAGCAACAGTTCTCCAATGTTTTACATAAAATCACCTGGGAGCTTGTTAAGAATTCAGATTCCCAAGCCTCTTTCCCTGTGATTCTGATTCAGTAGGTCAGAGGCAGAGTTCAGGAATCTTCATTTTTCTCAGCCACCCCTCTCCATTCTGATGCAAGAGGGTGATCCAAGCCTTGCACTTTCAGAATACTACTAGAGGCCGAAATCTAAAATAGATTTAGTGAAATATTTGGAGTAAAACATAAATATTTTCTTTCCTGCTGTCTTTCATTCCTTTTCTCCGTGTTCCTCTAAACTTCATGTACAAATTCCCCCATCAACCTTTCTGCTCTTAAATACATACTTAAGCAATAAACCTGGTCTCTTCCTAACAGCCTGTGTTTTTCCCATGGAAAATGTTACTTTATTCATTTTATGTTCCTCTAGTAAAGTCTGTATGGACACAAGTGGTAGTCCTTCTGACTACAGCTGGGGCTTTGCAGATTGTGTTTTGCTTCCAAACGTCTTCTCTCTTAATTTTTTTGCCTTTGTAAGAAACTGATGAGGAATTAATACCGTATTAATAATGCTGCTTTATAAAGAGCTGGTTTTCAAAATGATTATGATTTTTAAGTGGGATGATATTGTTACTCTTTTGTTGTTGTTGTTATTTATTTATTTATTTATTTTGTTACTCTTTTTAAAAAAAATTATTTATTTATTTGGTTGCGTGGGCTCCTTGGTTGTGGCTTGTGGGCTCCTTAGTTGTGGCTTGCGGGCGCCTTAGTTGCAGCATGCGTGTGGGATCTAGTTCCTTGACCAGGGATGGAACCCACGCCCCCTCTGCATTGGGAGTGCGGAGTCTTATCCACTACACCGCCAGTGAAGTCCCTACTCTTTTTTGTTTGTTTGTTTTATTTTTGGTTGCTTTGGGTCTTAGTTGTGGTACACCAGATATTTTGTTGTGGCTCATGTGCTCAGTAGTTGCCGCGCACGGGTGTAATTGCCCTGTGGCATGTGGGATCTTAGTTCCCTGGCCAGGGATTGAACCCACATCCCCTGCATTGGAAGGCAGATTCTCAACCATGGACCACCAGGGAAGTCCCGATATTGTTACTCTTATAAGGGCTCTCTAGTTTGGTGGACAAACCATCTTGTCTCTTCCCTTCTGAGTGTCTTTATTTGGAGGGTTGTAGTTGTCTGTTTCCTATTTAGTCCAAGGATGATTTTGAAAATTAAACATTCACTGTTCATTGCATAAATCGAATTCAGTGTTCACTGCATGAGAAGCACTATTCTAGGCCCTAGGGACACCACTGTGAGCAAAATAGAACTGGCCCTTGTCCTCATGAAGCTTTCAGTCTAAATTATGGCCTGAAATAAGTGGTAGCTTTAAGAGGTTACCTAGGTTGCCAAAGTGAACTTGAAATTGAAAGGAACGTTAGTGATACATGGTTGCTGAAGATTTTTAGAACCGGAAGAGCCCCTTAAAGATGATGATTTTAGCCTTATTTTAGCGCTGACAAAACTGAGATTAAGGGAGGTTGAAGGACTTTTCCTAACGTCATGGACTAGGTAGTGGTACAGACCTTGAATTCGGCTCTGGATAAAATGTTAGAATTTTAGGGGTGGAACTTAGAGGTCATCTATTGAACTCCTCATTTTAACACTGAGGTTACTGACGCAGGTCCCAAAGCCACATGGCTGCTTTGTGACACAGTCAGGATGTATAGCTGAGTGTTCTTTATGCCAAGCAGTGTTCTTGACGTTAGACCTTGGTGTTGACTCTGAGTTCAGGACTTTTCATCTCACACTGTATTTCCTGGCTCATGGCTTGAGTGTTTGGTTGAAATTAACTAATTCCCACATACTCCCCACAGTTCCTTCTACTGTTAACATCTTACATTATTATGGTACATTTGCCAAAATTAATGAACTAACATTGATACATTATTAACTAACGCTCATATTTTATTTAGGTTTCCTTAGTTTTTAAACTCATGTCCTTTTTCTGTTCCAGGACTCCATCTAGGAAACAACATTACATTTAGTCATCATGTTTTCTTAGGCTCCCCTTGTCTGTGACAATTTTTCAGACTTTTCTTGTTTTTGAGGACCTTGATAGCTTTGAGATGCACTGGTCAGGTATTTTGTAGAATAGCCCTCAACTGGGATTTTCTCAAGAATAGACTGTGGTTATGGATACTGGGGAAGAAGACCACAGAGGTAAAGTACCCTTCTCATCACCTCACATCAAGACTACATATTACCAACATGACTTATCATGGCTGACATTGACGTTAGCCTTGATAATCTGGCTGGAGCAGTGTTTGTCAGATTTCTTCACTATAAAGGTAATTTTTTTCGTCTCCCTTCCATACGGTATTATTTACTGTATTATTTGCAAGAAAGTTACCATGTGTATGCCACAGTTAGGGGCTGGGGAATTATGCTTCACTTCTTTGAGGGTGGAATTCTACATAAATTATTTGGAATTTTTCTGTGTGGGATATTTGTCTATTATCCCCCATTTACATATTTATTCAATAACTTATATCTGTATGAAGTTATAATTCAATAGTACTTCATTTTGTTGATCAGATTGTTCCAGCCTTGGCCATTGGGAGCTCTTACATTTGGGTCCTGTGTCCCTTTGACATACCACCATCTGTGTGTGTGTGTGTGTGTGTGTGTGTGTGTGTGTGTGTGTGTGTGTGTACCATCTCTTACTTTTTGGCACTGCAAGATGCCCCAGGCTCATCTTATTTACTTCCTGCCTGAGTTCTAGAATCAGCCATTTTTCCAAGGGACTCTGGTTCCTTTTATTGGAAAATGTTATTAGAAACGTTATCTCAATAGATATTTATTATCTCAATAGATTTGGTCTATTATCTCAATAGATACTGTATTTTACTCTTTTTTAATTTTTATTTTTTTGCGGTTCGCGGGCCTCTCACTGTGTGGCCTCTCCCGTTGCGGAGCACAGGCTCCGGACGCGCAGGCCCAGCGGCCATGGCTCATGGGCCTAGCCGCTCCACATGTGGGATCTTCCTGGACCGGGGCACGAACTCGTGTCCCCTGCATCGGCAGGTGGACTCTCAACCACTGCGCCACCAGGGAAGCCCTAGATATTGTATTTTAATCATTTCTTTCTGAAATATCATGAACTCTTTTTATCTGAATATTCAGGCTTTAAAAAAATTGTTTAAGAAATTTTTTTTCAATTATAGTTTTGATTCTTGTTTCTGTTTTAAGTATTGTGTTTCTTTCCTCAGAATTTGTTATTCTTATGTTGGATCTTTATTTTCCATTCCCAATTTCCATCTTCTTATTTTTCATATGTCTAGTTAGCTCAGCACTTCTTATTCTTAGGTTGGACTCCATTTTCCATACTGTTTGTATATTTTTATTTCTCATATTTTTTCTCTATATCCTTTTCTTTTGCAACCAGGGAGATTCAAAACAATGTTTTGTTTTCCTTTTTAAAAATGTGGCTTTTAGAAAAATATAATGACATATGTGGCTTGCTTTATGTATTTCTGATTTTTTCACAACTGAATCTTCCGTAGCCAGCACAGTATTGGACACATTATAGGCACCAAGTAAATCTTAGTTGTATAAATGAACGAAGCTGCTAATAAGTAAAATTATTTAACTACTTACATAATGTCATCTACTGAGAAACTCAGTCCAAAATTGGAGAGAGCAGTAGTGAGTGAGAATGGTGGAAAATATATTGGGTTAGGGTTAGATCTTAGAGAAAAGCAGTGGGAAATATGCCTTTGAATGCAGGGGATGCCCTAGGACTGTGAAAATGCCTGTGTGTATCCAGGTCTGTCTTAAGTCTCTTCTCTCATCTCCCTACTCTTGTTTCTCTCTCTACCTTTCTTACCTTTTGCACTTTGTTTCCATGTCATCTAATCTTTTGGAGTTTTGTCATTGTTTGCTCTCTCTTTTATTTTAAAAATCTATTGAGCCATTGACTAAATATAAAACGTGAGACTTGAAATAAAAAGAAGCCCTATAACTAAATAGGTTCATGGAATTTTAGGTAATTTTTCTTAACCTATTCCTCTCCTTTTCCCCAAATTAAAAGCTTAGTCATTATTTTGTTTCTGGTGCTCATTATATAATAAATACTGTAATTGGCCAGGGCAGATTTTGAAGGCATTTTGTGACACTGGCCACTCTTTGCCATCTACATGTCATGTAATCTATAGTTGATTAGAAGACTTTTTAACCCAAAGTGCTTCAAAAACCTCCCTAGTTTATTGATAACATGAGAAATACATAATAGCATTGTTGTAGCATTAGGTATATTTTAGGTTGGTTTAAAAAATAGTTTTAAGTGATACTCTCAGTGGCATGGAGTTGGAAGCTAGAAAATGTTATTGAGAAGGGAGCTAGGAGGGCGTGGAATGTATGTGAGAAACACCTATCACCAAAGCTAAAACATTCTCGCATTCAGTAAATCAGCCACTTCTTAGGAGTCCTTCACAGTGTGACTTTATTTGAAAAATTTGGAATTCATAAAATAGGAGATAGAGACTTTCAAATGTAAATGTGAAATTGTATTACAAAGAAATTTTGCATTATCCATCTTCTTGGCCTTCTGTAGAACTCAGAACTTCCCCTTTCCTTTCTTACAGATTAATTCTCTTAAGCTTTGCCAGGAAAACAACTAGATGCTGATGTTGTATTACATATACAGGAAACTAATTTTTATTTTAACAGGAACCTCCCTGTGAAACAATGAGTAATACCAAATTATTATTGATGAGAGAGGTAATTTGGATTGCCTTAAATTTTACCCATGATATTTAAAGGTGTTGGTGTTTAGACTGTCCCATGTCTGCTGTCCCTAGGCTGCCTTTGTCTGCTTATATCAGGTCCACATGTGATTATACATTAGTATAAAAGAAATTGGGAGCTTGACTCTAGAGGTTATAATAAGCTCTGTCACAGCAAACTGTGAGTATAGTGTTCTGAGATCTAACTGCCTGATTTTGAATCTGGACTAGACCATTTACTTGCCAAGTAACCTTGGGAAAATTACTTCACTGTTCTGAACATGTTACCTCTTCTATAAAATTGACATAATGATAGTACCTATCTCAGAATATTATTGTGAAGATCCAATGAGTTAATACATGCCAAGTACCTAGAACAGTTCCTGGCCTTTCATGAGTGTTTAATAAGTATTAGCTATTATTACATGATAAGTATCAGTGAAGTACATCTGGATTTTTTATGTGGGTAGCCTCAAGTCTAATTCATCCATTTGTTCCTGCTATGTTGCAGTCAATTTAGAAATAGTTTAAACCTGACCCCAAATAGGTATTATTCACATTGTAAATGTTGGTTAGGCATTGGTTATGCTTTTCCAAATTATGCTTATGGAATTGAAATATAGGATATCTGGGTTATAATAATAAAAGATACTACAAATAATTTAAAAATCTATTTGTAGGAATAAATTTCCACTATGAATTATAGAACTAAATATCTGAAATCATATTATACAAAAGAAAGCCACCCTCAATATTTCTAGAATAAAAATTGTAAATAAAAATAAAAACGTATTCATAGATATATATTTGAGCATGATCATTCATTTCATGAGTCAAAATATTTAATATAGTTTCATCTTCCTGAGTTTCTTGCCTCAGAGGTACCTGGGTTGCTTAAATATGAGTTTAAATATATGAGTTAGAACTCGTTTTGGTTGCCAGCAACCAAAACACAAGTAACAATGGCCTAATCCAAAAAGAAATGATTTATTCACTCATGCAACTCAGAAGTCCAAGGGACTGGCTTCAGGTATAGCTATTGCATGCTATCTTTTAACTCTTTTTTTTTCTCTATGTAGACTTTTCATACTCAAGTAGGTTCTCCCCAAGTTATGATAAAGGCCTTTTTAGGCTTACATTCTCACAGTTGAAAAATCACAGTAGAACATTCTTCTGAAAGTTCACTCAAAGGATTTACTTTTAGCAGACCAACTTACATTATCTATCTATGAAAACTCACTATGGCCAGAGGACATATGGGTTAACATATGGGTTAAGCTGGTTGATCAGGCCTGGGTACAGTTTTAATCTTTTCAGTGGGTGACAGGGTGGGAGGGTGGGCATAGTGGAGAGGGGTGTTTCCCCAAGATAAAATCAGGGCTGTGCTATCAATAAAAGGATATTCTGGGCTGGCAAAACCAATAGAATCTGCTGTAGCCAGGAGTGTCCAGGGGCACTTCTACTGTCATTTCTTTCTTCCTTGTCCTTGGATGACATCTTAAATGGTACTCTTTCCAGATGAACAGACTTAGCCTCAGAACCCTTTTCAACATGATACTCCAAGCAGATTCAAACAGCGGATTTAAGTTGGCACTCAAATGAAATCAATTTGCCATACCTGGTTTAGGCAAAGAAAGAAACATAGCCATTAGTGTTAATACTTGATTTATTGGGCTTTAACACCTGTTGCCTTACATTGCGTTCTCTAAAATAAGAGCCTGAAATGAAGATTTGCGTGCAGAAAGTGGAAGTGTAGTGGAGATAATCTTGGTAAGAACACTTCTCATGGAGTGAGGGAAGCAGGATTGGGAAGAGGGAATCCCACTGGAAGCTCCAGAGCTGGGGTTGCCCTTCAGAGTTGTCCCAAACTGGGGCAAGAGGCCAAGATTTTTATCCATGTTGTCCAGTCTTTGGGTGCAAGCTGTCATCATGGAGGGGGTATAACCTGGGGAGAGGTAGCTACCTTTGTCCCAAGGCAGTCCCTTGGAGGGGACACGGACACACCATGAGCCAAAGCAATCGACAGCTGAGGTTCTAAGCACAGTCAGCCAGTAGAGGTGAATGGGACCGGTCACACTGATTTAAGAATACTTAGAATTCAGAGCTTCAGGTTTTAATAAGACATTATTTGCCTCAACACCTACTGATGTTTTATTTCCTTTCAACTTAATTTCTTAGATATTATGTATACACAGTTTGAATAGAGGTGACTTTGTCAGCAAATCCTCTGAAGTATGTTCTCACAAATGGTAACACTAGATACTATGTAGGCATCTATATTCCTTCAAGGAATTAAGAGTTATTGAGTTCTTATTGTCAGAAGATTGTAAAGACTGAATAGACAATGTGTACAAGCATTTCATAATAATGTTGGAGATAATTGAATCACTAGATTGGAAAAAGGGGAGAATCAGAAATTTTTAACAAGAAAGCAGTAGAAATTTGTGCCAACAGGGATAAGAACAATAAGGAAAGATGTTAAAAAAAGAATCAAGGTATGTGGTATTGCTAATGTTTAATTGTGTAGGGAGTTACATAACACATAGATAGGAGCTGTGGTAGATGCAACACAAATTCTTGAGCAGCATCACGAGTATTCATGAATACCAGAAATCTTAAAAGCCAGTTATGACTTTAACCATCAGAGAGTGATAGCTGCAAGACAGATTAAAACAGTTAAAGGATGCTTCCCAAAACATCCCCAATAAATCTCAGAATACCAGAGTAAGGACTAGGAAAATTCATCAGCTCATTATTGTCAATAAACACCATTTTGTGCCAACAGAGAAGAATGGCTATAAATTAAATAACATGTGTAAATTATACTTAAAATAAACTATAACTTTAAAAGTAGAACCATCAAACTAAGCATATATGACAAGTTTGATAAACTCTGATGAACTAAACAACACTTGAGCATTTAGATTTATACATTTTAGAACATTAGACCTGGATATGGTCCCAGGGGACAATCGGTTCAACCCTGTTTGTTTTTTACTTGAAGAGAAGGAGGAAACAAGTCCAGAGATGTTAGATGACTTTTTAAGATTACTCAACTAGTGGTAATGTCTAGACTGGAAAGCTGATCAAAATATATCCAGTGTAAGTTCAGAGCTTGTCACTGTGAGCTATTTAAAAAACAAATGTTTAGGTCACCTTTCCTGTCCTTATGGAGTCTGAAACCAAGCTTGACTTTTGGCAGGACAAACGTGTGTTCATCTCAAGGTTGCAACTCATCCCTCAAAAATTGGGGGAAAGGCAAATTTATGGTGAGCTAATTATGAAATTGTCTGTAGCCTCTTAATGTAAAAAGTGTTCTTTACAAACAGTTCTCTCTGAACTGTGTATAGGAGTAGAAGTGAGTTACCCCCAAAGTGTTGGGGATTGACAGACATACTTGGAATTTTGAATGTTTAAATATTTATTTCCTTTCCTTAAGGATTTTTGGAACACAGAATCCACCCTAAACGAGTCTCCCAAATTGGAATTTTCAAATTGGTACTTGGCTCTTGATTGAGAAGCATAGTGACTTGGAGATATCTTAATGTTTGTTCATGGTTAGTGAATATATAAGAATGTGGGAAGAGGGACCATTTGAAGATATACCTGGGGACAGAGAAGACATTTTTGTTTTGTGAAGGGAAAAGTCAATTTTTTTTTTTCTTTTTTGCGGTACGTGGGCCTCTCACTGCTGTGGCCTCTCCCATTGCGGAGCACAGGCTCTGGACGCGCAGGCTCAGTGGCCATGGCTTCCGGGCCCAGCCGCTCCGCTGCATGTGGGATCTTCCCAGACCGGGGCACGAACCCGTGTCCCCTGCATCGGCAGGCGGACTCTCAACCACTGCGCCACCAGGGAAGCCCAAGAGTCAATATTTTATACAAAGTTTTACATATGAGAAAATTTTAAATGCTTTGAAAATCTGAGGGTTTTTTGTTCAGTTATTCATTCATTCATTTACAAATATTTATTTAGGCCAGGCATTTTTCTAGATGCCAAGATACAGCAGTGAAGGAAGCAGATCTAAATATCTTCGCTCAGTAAGCTTATATTTTAGTTGTGGTGAGAGACATGATAAAGAAGTTAAAAATAGTATGCCAGATGGTAGCAAGTGCTATAGAGTGAAGGGGTCAGGGCTTTGGGGGTGGGATTGCTATTTTAAATAGTGCATGAGGGAAGGCCTCACTGAGATGACATTTAAGGAAAATCAAAGGAGATGAGGAGGCAAGCCATGTGGCTCTCTGGTGAAACAGCTTATATGGTGAAAGAATGTTCCACACAAAGGAAACAGCAAGTGCAAAGTCCCTGAGGTGGAAGCATGCTTAAAATGTTTGAGGAGGCCATGGCAGAATGAGCAGAATGAGTGAGGGGAGAATAGTAGGAGATAACATCAGAGGAGAAACGAAAACTCATATCATGTACCATCTTGTAAGTTATTTGAGGACTTTGGCTTTTACTTTGGTAGAGACGAGATTGGAGGGTTTTGAACTGGGGAGTAATGTGGTCTGGCATATACTTTAAGAAGGACGATATAGGTCCTCTGTTGAGAATATCCTATATTCTCTGCTGGGGCAGAGATGGGAAACAAGTTAGGAGGCTATCACAATAAGGTAAGAGGCAATGGTGGCTTGAAGCACACTGGTAGCAGTTGAAGTGGTCAGAGATCTGGATATATCCTATAAGTAGAACTGACCCATTTTCGATTAGTTAAGAGAAATGAGAAAATAGAGGATCCCAGGTTGACTCTAAGATTTTTGCCTTGAACAGTTGAAAGGCTGGAATTGCTGTTTGCTGAGATGGGGGGAATGGGGAGGTGGAAGACCAGAAGTTTGGTCTTGAGCATGGCTAACTGCTTTTGCTCATGTTGACTTGAGATTTGCTGTGTATGTGGCTATGTAAAAGATCAAGAATCTTAGGTACTTGAAATAAATTAACTTCATATAAGTTTTGGCCAAACACCCTTCAGGAACTTTTATTTTTTATCTAGAAAATGTAACGAAAGACTTGGTAAACATTTCTTTACAACATTTAGTATTTTACATTTAAATTGAGAGATTTGTATTTTATGCAAATCCAGGTCATCTTTTTTTTCCCCCAGAATGACAAGAAAAAAATTTTTAAAGTACACTTGTTAATGGTAAGCTAGGAATAATCAGTTAAATGTTAATGGGTTTAATGACATTCATTTTTATTGAATGATTTTAAAGCAAATCCCAGATAGCATATCTTTTCATTCATAAATACTTATGTAAAAATGTTTATGTCTGAAGAATCTGTTTTATCCACTTACTTATCTAGCTATAGCTTCTAATTCCAATTCCAATATACATCTGGTACCATATTCAAGGCCTTATCTGTATACTGGTAGGTGTAAGAGATCCTTAAACAACTCTTAAGAATTGCTCTGAACAAAGTGACAATAATTAAGTTAAATAAAAATTCTTCACTGAGATTACACTACATGTATTAAAATAAAACATTCCCTTTTCCTCATTCAATCTTGTGTGAAGTGTTCGAGTTTTCTAGGAATGTTTGTGTAAACATCTGCACCTTTTTGAGAAAGTATAGCTACTGCACATCTACTTGAAATACAGCTCAGCTTATGTCTGCAAATGAACTAAACTGAGGACTTTCCTGGGAAATTAAAAATATTTTAATATTCTATTTAAGAAAACGAGATTTTAAATGATCGAAAGAGAAGTTTCTAGATCAGTGATATTTTCAAAATACGTAAGTGGATATGAACTTTTAGCCATTATACAACTTTGGAACATTAAGAAAATTACTCAGGCCTGGAGGGGTGGGATGGGGAGGGTGGGAGGGAGGGAGACGCAACAGGGAAGACATATGGGAACATATGTTTATGTATGACTGATTCACTTTGTTATAAAGCAGAAACTAACACACCATTGTAAAGCAATTATACCCCAATAAAGATGTTAAAAAAAAAAAAAAGAAAAAAAGAAAATTACTCAGGAAATATTTTGCATAATAGATTGATTAATATGTATTTATCTCTCAACTGCCCCTAAATTCAATTGCATAGATTATCATCACATTCGTAAAGCCTATAGTTGAAATTTATTTTAGCCAAGAATCTTCCAAAGATATTGAAAAGAGGGCATAGATTTCAGCTATTCTCAGATACTTGAAACTGATCATTGTGGTACATCAAGGGTTTATTTTGGAAGGGACATCATAGGCGTGCAGGCCTGGAAGTACCCATAAGGGTTCATCTAGTTCATCGTGTCATCGTAAGGATTATTAAAATTTCCAGATGCAAAACCAGTTATAATAGGTCGATTTTCTAACCTGTGAACTCTGGAGAACTCTTCTAAAGGCAGAATCTCCTTTTCAAAGATATTAAAAATAAAGTTCCTCCTCATTTCACTTTTGCAGAGTCCCCAGCAGTGGTGGTATATTTTAAAGGGTCTCCTCATAATCCTTTAAACCCTTAAAAGAATTTAGAACTTAAACTTCAGATAATCTTCTCTTTGTCAAGGTCTTTTGGTGTTTTTCAAATAATAATCCTTTGTTTAAAGAAAATCAGACTTAAACTTGTGTATTAAGTGATTAAAGTAAAAGCTCATGATTATGTTTTCCCTGTTACTTCACCTCTGATCTTTCAACTATGACCTCTGCTTTTGATCCATTTCCGAAGTATTAAAATATAACCACTATAAAGAACTAACCTTTATAATAGCACAATCACCAACATGGCCCTTGGCTATTTCTGATTATTCAGGCCTTGTTATTCAGTTTTGAGACTACCTAGTATTTTTTTGGTTCACTTCATGTCAGTGGTTACCCAACTTTCTCTTTCAAGGAGCTCTTTAAGGATTCGTCTTATTACTTTGAACATTAGAGTCATTAAAATATTTTAAAATTCTGTTTTTTGCCACTATGCTTATAAAAGGAAATAAGTAAAAAATGATAAAAACTATGTTAAGGTAGAAGATGATAAGCGATTATTTCCAGAATATTCTTGAATATTGTTGCTATGTCAATAGTAACTAATATATACACATAAATGACTACAATGGATTAAAAATATAAACTATGTTAAAATCTCTGAGTTAATAATGATATTTTAAAATCATATTTCATTGATCATTCTTGGGAACCAAATCATTATTCTGGAAACTTATTGATAAAGGTAAAGAGTCGAAAAAGAAACATTCTATTTTTTAAGTCTCAGAAATTTAAAAATGTCTTCTATCACTTTCCACCAAATATTTAGAAATTTCCTTTTCCACTGTCTTTGGCACTCTGGATTCATTTTATATCTGCCACAATTGTAATATCATCTGTGCTGGGGTTGCAGGGCTTTACATGATCAATTTTGGAACATTTAGGGACTGATTAAGTGATATGTTTTTCAGTGGTAGACTTCAATAAAAAATTAGTGGTGCTATTTTTAAATAAAAGAATGAAATGATTTTGTTCATAGGCTATGCATTCGTGGATTAAAAGGAGAGGGCCAAATGTAGGAGAATGAAGATTTCACTGTTATTTTCTGCCAGCGCCTGCTAGACTCCCTGCGGGCCTTCTTCAGGGAGAAGCTTCCTAGAAGCTAGATGCCAGCTCAAAAAAATCTCAAGAACTTCATAGCTTTTTATGGGGCAATGCATTTTAGCTTAAGTTTATAACAACTCTGAGACATTAAATTGGTAGCTTTGGGCTCCACAATTCCATGGCTCCAGGTAATTGCTCTGTACTTTTTTTTTACTTTTGTAGATGTGTGACACTGACACTTGCTTCCTTAAGATCAAACTCCACATTCGGATGAATCCTGATCCAGAACATACCTCTGCCCTAATCCACTCAGCTGCCTGTCCTTGCCCCTTATTGTTCTCTGCTCTCATCTCAGCGGGAATTCTGTGGCAAACTTCTTCCACTGGCACATCTCTTCTTAAAGGAAAAGACAAGCTCCTGTCTTATCTTTCTCCTCAGCTTGACTGTCATCATGTTCACTCCTATTCACCAAGCATATTCACTTAAAATAGTCACTTCTGCAAACTTCCAGATGCAGCTAAAGTACTCCTGTCTCCAAGAAGTCTTCCTCAAACTCCTCAGATGGAGTTAACATCTCCATTCTCTTGCACAGTCATGGAACTTGGTTTCCAGCTTTGGTGTAGCATTTACTATGTCTTCTAGTCACATATTAACTTGATGTTGTGGGTCTCACTAGATGTGAGCTTTTCAGAGGCCATGACTTATTTATCTTTTTCTCTAGCACAGTTCCTGACCCTTGGTAATTATTTAATAAATATTTGTTGAAAGACTAAAAGAATTAATGAACGTGTAAGTAAGTGAATGGTCGTGTGCATTTTTGTATTCTCTCTGCCAAATAATTTCTTGCTGTGCTTATGGCATTTTTTTGTTTCTTTGTTTTCATTGTTGCTATGCTTTTACATTTATTAAGTGGAAATGTGCTCTTCCATCTAAATAAGTAACCTTAATTCTTAATTTCCCGTGAAATTCAACTTGAATAATCATGCATTAGAAAAGCACCGTGGGAACTTCATTTTACGTTTGTCTACACTGGAAAATCCCAACTGAACAGCTACAAAAAGGCAAAAATTAGGGTTTGTCAGGAGAGTGAGGAAATCATTTGATTTGCTTTATTAAAGCTTGTCATCGACATAGGCATTTGATTTACGATTTACTTGCAATAACTTTTCTGCCCCTTAGTAGATGCTGGTAATCAGAGGGAAAGCAGCAATCCTGTAAGATAAACTTTAAAATGTTTTCCACCAGCCTGATAGTAGGGAAGTCTGGAGCCAAAGGGTGGTCTTTACTCTGTCCCTCCCTCTCTACTGCTCTGGTCATGCTTTATCTAGTGCTCCTTTTTCCCTCTTTCTCACTTAAAAGCATTTTGGCTTAGTGATAGTGTGGGCTAGCACAGGGGTTCCCAACCCCTGGGATCAAATGCCTAATGATCTGAGGTGGAGCTGATGTAATAATAATAGAAATAAAGTGCACAATAAATGTAATGCTCTTGAATCATCTGGAACCCCCCCCCAACCTCCCCCTCCCACGGGTCCTTGGAAAAATTGTCTTCCTTGAAAATGGTCCCTGGTGCCAAAAAGTTTGGGGACTGCTGGGGAGGTCTCTGCAGTTATGTGAGTCACAGTTTCCTCATCTTTAAAGAGGGATAATAGATCTAGGTGCTTATGAAGATCAAATACAAAATGCACATGAAAATTCTCTGTGAACTCCAATTATGTAGATCTAAGGATTGTTGTTTTTAATTTATTAGAGGCATCACCTATAGCACCATAATTTAGTACTTCTGCTTGTGTCTCTGTGTCCTTTAAATTGACAACTAAGCAATGCAATAATCTAGTCTTGTTATAATCAGGGTGTGCCTAGGATGTACCCTTGGAGCATTTTAGCAATAGCTATCTGGAGAGGATGTCTCTGTATTTAACCCTGAAGAGCCATGCATACAGGTGGGGCTTGGTGGGCAGGTGGATGAGACTGACAGTGGGGCAGACAAGGACTGGCAGTGAGGGCACAGGGAGATCAGGCAGGAAGCCACAGAGCACATCTCCACCCTGAGATGGCCCTATGATCAAGGGACCAAGAAAGTAATTGGATAGTTTTCTTTTTAAAAAAATCAACGTATGCAGATTAAAAAGGAGTTCATGTTGTAAACTAATCCATTTAAAAGTGTAAACCATCAGAGTAGGAAACATCCCAAATTAACAGAAGGGTGCTTTTACCTCCACCTAGCTTTGTTAGTAGTATTCCAAACCAGGACATTTGAAGAAAGATGTTGCTATAGGTTACCTTTCAAGACTGTTCATAGAAAGCCAGGGTGAAAGCTAATATAGTAAGCAGTATGTCTACTAGAGTCTATTTTGCGCTGCTTTCACTTTTAGGGGAGAAACTATATGATTAAAGAGATATTAAAGAGAACCATGATGCACACGTGGACACACGCACACAATGTACTTGTTAAAGAATATGAAGGTGAATGGAATTTTATGTTAATGAAGTCTGTCTTTTATGATCGTCCAGATGATTTTTTTTTTTGCGGTACGCGGACCTCTCACTGTTGTGGCCTCTCCCGTTGCGGAGCACACAGGCTCCGGACGCGCAGGCTCAGCGGCCATGGCTCATGGGCCCAGCCGCTCCGCGGCATGTGGGATCTTTCCGGACCGGGGCACAAACCTGCGTCCCCTGCATCGGCAGGCGGACTCTCAACCACTGCGCCACCAGGAAAGCCCCCAGATGATTTTAATTATTTATGTGCTGTAAAGTTCATAATACTTCTAATGTTTTAAAACAAAAATTTTGGAAATAGCTAATTTGGGGAGATTATTACAGAATATCATGGAAAAGACATTAATTAAACTTCAGTACACTGGACAGTTCCAGAGAAATGAGAAATAGTGAGACGATATAGGTGGTAAGTCCAAATAGAGAATCAGGGAACTCTGATCTTCAGTCTTTGCTGTTTTGTCAAGGAACAGTTTCTTGGGGCTTCCCTGGTGGCGCAGTGGTTAAGAATCCGCCTGCCAATGCAGGGGACACGGGTTCAAGCCCTGGTCCGGGAAGATCCCACATGCCGTGGAGCAACTAAGCCCATGCACCACAACTACTGAGCCTGCGCTCTAGAGCCCACAAGCCACAACTACTGAAGCCCGTGTGCCACAATTACTGAAGCCCACGTGCCTAGAGCCCGTGCTCCACAGCAAGAGAAGCCACCGCAATGAGAAGCCCGCGCACCGCAACAAAGAGTAGCCCCTGCTCTCAGCAACTAGAGAAAACCCGCGTGCAGCAGCAAAGACCCAATGCAGCCAAAAATTAAATAAAAGAATAAATAAATACATTTATTAAAAAAAAAGAAAAGAAACAGTTTCTTTATCTACAGAAATGTCCCCCTAGCTAGCTAGGCCATGAGTTCTTTAAGCAATAAGCAATATGTTTTCCAATACATTTATTTTAACTTTACCCTCCTCTAAAATGGGCACTATGTAAAGAATATGGTTTGGAAAAATGGAAAGGAAGTGGAAAAGTAGGATAAATAACTTAAATAAATTTCTTACTTCCTAAGTGAGATCTGGGAAAATTTGCTTATTCCAGTGTTGTCATTCTTTAATTTTATTGCATTGTAGCTCATTGACTTGTTAAATCATTTCACTCGACTCTAACTCTCAAATGATGAATGGTCAGTAATTATTCATCAGTTTATTATTCACTTTTTATCCAGATCATTTTGCTTGATGCATAGTAGGTGCTCCATAAATGGATTTTAAATGAATGAATAAATAGTAGTATTTTATATTTTGAAGCAATTTCATAGTGTCAGCTTTTCTTACCTCATTTTGCATGTGTGATTATCATCCCAGTTTTGAAATGGTAAAATTAATTTTGTGTTTCTTGCAGGGTCTGCTGGTCTGAGATGAGAGCTCAGACTAAGATCAGATCAAATTAAGCCTAGGCTAGACTGTTGTTTAGATTCAGAGGAGGCTGACCCATCTGTTGTAGCCATCTTGGCCTCCCTCCCTCCCTGTGTTCTGGACCTCTTCCCACCCCCAATACCTCTCTCATTTCACCTCCTGCTACTACCCCTCTGTTACTCTACTCCAGCCATACAGCCTCCTGCTGTTCCTAAACCCTTCCAGGTATGCTCTGCATTAGGGCTTTCTCACTCGTCATTGTTTCTTCTGCCTGAAACATTCTTCCCAAGGATATCTGCTTGATTAACTCCCTCATCTCTCATCTTCTCAGCCTAACAACACTCTGCTAGACATCGCTACCATTCACCAGTATCCGGTTCCCCTCTGCCCCTGGGCAGATCACACCTCCTTTCTCCCTCGAAGTTAGACGTGGATGTATGACTTGCTCTGGCCAAAGAAGTAGGAGCAGAAGGGACTTGTGTTACTTCCAGGTGCATGTTTTAAAAGCCTGTGTACAATTCTCCAGGCTCCCTTCCCTATGTCCCTGCCACTGGCGGCCTTTCAGATGATGGAGTTTTTATCCGCCTGGGTCCCTGAGTGAGGATGGTGTGGGCAGTGCTGCCACCAACCTATAATGGATATGTTGCATGAGCCACAAATAAACCTTTGCTGTTTTAAGCTGCTGAGATTTGGGGGGTTGTTTGTGTGGCAGTATAACCTCGCTAATCATGAATAACACACCTATCTATTATTATTCAGTACTGCCCAGGGCACTCCTCTTTCCTTCACTCTACCTTACCTTTCATAGCACTTATCACCTTCTAACTAGGTGTTAGATACTTTCCTTACCATGTTTATTTTGAAATTTTCTCTGCCCTCCCCCATCCCCACACTAGAATATAAGCTCCATGGGGTTAGGGTTCTGTGTCTGTTTTGTTCAATTATATGAACATAAGGCACTGAGTAAGTATTGAATGAATGGCTGTTAAGCACCACCATGGACTGTTCTGGATGTTGAGGAGGCAGAGATGAAACCCCTTCCCTGCCCTGCTCAACCCTCATGACTGACACAGATATGATAGCATATTTATAGGAGTGATGCATTGAGAGGAGCAGAGGGGCAGGCAGAGCCCTGCTGGGAGGCATGGGTGGCGGCTTTACTCCACCTGGGGAGGTATGTTAAGGGAAGCCTCCAGACAAGCGATGTTGAGCTGGTATTTGAAGGCCAATTAAGGGAGACACAGGCAGACAAGAGAGCAGGGAATTTTAGGCAGGGAATAGCATGGAAGAATGACGATGAGAAATAGCATGGAAGAATGACGATGAGAAATAGCACGGTTTATTTCAAGAGCTGCAGATAGCCTGGTGCCGCTGAGGTTCCATATCCAGAGGCTGGAAAGGTGGGAAGGGGCCTGCGATGGTTAATGTTATGTGTCCACTTGACTGGGTTAAGGGAAGCCTAGGTAGCTGGTAAAACCTTATTTCTGCGTGTGTCTGTGAAGGTGTTTCCAGAAGAGATTAGCATTTGAACTGGTGAGCTGAGTAAGCGGATGGCCCTCCCCAATCTGGGCAGGCATCATGCAATCCATTGAAGGGCTGAGTTGAACAAAAAGGTGAAGGAAGGGCAAATGTGTTCTCTCTGTTTGAGCTGAGACATTGATCTCCTGCCCTTGGCTTTTGGGCGCAGATGGGGACTCACACCATCAACCCCCACTTCTTAGGCCGAACTGCACCACCAGCTTTCCTAGTTCTCCAGCTTGTAGGCAACAGATCGTGGGACTACTTGGCCTCCATAATCATGTGAGCCAATGCCTATAATTTATCTCTTATATATCTCTCTATATATCCTATTGGTTCTGTTTCTCTGGGGGACCCTGTCTAGTAAAGCCTTTGGTACTGGGAGTGGAGTATGTTGATTTGTCCTTCTAAGGTGAAGGATAAGTTGTTTCATCTAGCTCTTCCTATAACCAGTGCCTAATGGGCCTCTTCGGATTTTGGAAGCAACATATTCCTCATTTGAATGTGTTCCTCTGGCCCATTTACTGAGTGACTCAAAAAGCTGTTGGTTTTAAATGGAACCCAAAATAGGAGAAGGCTCTGCAGCAGGCCTAGGCTGCTGTTCCACTCGGGCCATAGGATCCCGCAGATCCAGCGGTGCTTGAATTGCCAGTGACAGATAGAGATGCTGTCTGGAGACTTTGGAGACCCCTATAGCTGAATTGCAGCACAGGTCTTTAGAATTTTTTGGAGTAAGGCCCTATCATTTTCTATAGATAACTACTCTCTTTGTGAAAAATAGCTCCTGGCCTGCTACTGGGCCTTAGTAGAACACTTGACCATAGACCATCAAGTTACCATGTGATCTGAGCTGCCATCATGAACTGAATGTTATCTGACCCATTAAGCCTTGAAGTTGGGCATGCACACAATACTCCATCATCAAATGGAAGAGGTGTATATGTGACTGGGCCCTGGGAAGGTCTGAAGGCACAAATAACTTACGTGAAGTGGCCCTAATGCCCATGGTCCCCACTCCTGCCGCACTGCCTTCCCTCCCCCAGCCTGGCTTCACGGGGATTTCCCTATGGTCAGTTGAAGGAGGAAGAAGAGACTCAGGGCTGTTTTATACGTGGTTCTGCATAATAAGTAGACACTACGTGAAAGTGGACAGCTGCAGCACTATAACCCTTTCTGGGACATGTCTGAAAGACAGCAGTGAAGGGAAATCCTCCCAGTAGGCAGAACTTTAGGCAGCGTACCTGTTGTTCACTTTGGTTAGAAGGAGAAATGGTCAGACATGTCATCATGTATTGATTGATGGGCTGTGGCCAGTAGTTTGGCTGGATCATCAGAGACCTAGAAGGAACATGACTAGAAAATTGGTGACAAAGAAATTTGGGGAAGAGGTATGTGGATAGACCTCTCTGAATAGGCCAGAAATGTGAAGGTATTTGTGTCCCATGTGAATACCCACCAATGGGTGACCTCAGTAGAGGAGGATTTTAATAATCAAGTGGATAGAAAGACACATTCTGTGGACACCAGTCAGCCTTTTTCCCCAGTCACCCCTATCATCTCCCAATGGGAGTGGCCATGGTGGCAGCGATGAAAGTTATGCACAGGCTTCGCAGTGGACGTTCACTCACCAAGGCCAACCTGGTTACAGCCACCACTGAGTGGCAGCCTGTCAGCAGCAAAGCCTAACAGTGAGCCCCCAGTATGGCACCATTCCCATATGGGGTGATCAGTCAGCTACCTGGTGGCAGGTTGATTACGTTGGACCACTTCCATTGTGGAAGGGGCAGCATTTTGTTCTTACTGGAATAGATACTTACTCTGGATACAGATTTGCCTTCCCTTGACATAATGCTTCTTCCAAAACTGCTATCTGTGGACTTACAGAATGCCTTATCCACCATCACTGTTTTAGACCAAGGAACTTAGTTCACAGAAAAAGAAGTGTAGCAGTGGGCCCAAGCTCCTGGAATTCACTGGTCTTACCATGTTCCCCCCATCCTGAAGTATCTGGTTTGATGGAATATTGGAATGGCCTTTTGGAGACTCAGTTACAGTGCCAGCTGGGTGGCAGTACTGTGCAGGGCTAGGACAAGGCTCTCCAGAAGGCTGTATATCATCTGCAGCTGTGCATCTGTGAGATCCAATATGTTATGTGTTTCTAAAATACAATGGTGGGACAGGGATGAGATACACAGTCTCATTCCAAAAGGGAGAAAGAGAAAGAAAAAAGGTAAGCCCAACCTAATGGGACAAATGACAGTAAATCTTGAGGCTTGAGAACAGTCCTCCTTGGATCAGTGCTTCACCTTCTGGGTATCCTGGAGTGAGGGTGGGGGCCTCACAGCTCTGGGCGGCCCCACCCCCAAGGCTTGGCTTTGCAGAGTCCTTGTTGGAGCTCTCCTGGGCTGGAATCAGAAGCTAGTGGCTCTGCCAGTCTGGGGTTTTGGGGGTGGCTGGTGCCCACAGCTCCACTGGGCATTGCCCTAGTGGGGACTCTCCGAGGTGGTCGTGCCCTCTTCCTGGGTTGGGTGTTCAGGTGTCTCCATCCTTCAAAATTTAGGTGTAGGCAGCCACAGCCCTGCTTTGCTGGACACAGCACAAGCTGCGCCAGGGCCCCCTGGAGCTGCATCTGGGGGGCTGGGGAACATGGCGCTGGAATGCAGGGAACTCATTTCCACCTGATACCTCATCAGAACGGCCTTTATGATCCATATTTTTACCAACACTTGTTCACAACCTCTTAGATATTCTCTAAGAAGATTGAGGCTTTTTCTATAGCTCTCCTCTTCTCCTTTGAGCCCTCACCAGAATTGCTTTTAGCAGTCTGTCCACGGCAGTGTAGGCTTTTCCTAGCATGCACCTGAAAGTGTTTCCAGCCTCTACCTACTACTCAGTTCCAAACCCACTTCCACATATTTGGTATTTGCTACAGCAGCACCCTACACCTGGTACCACTTTTATGTCTTAGTCCTTTGTACAGCTGTAACAAAATACCACAGACTGAGTAGAGTAGTTTATAGACAATGGAAATTTAATTCTCACAGTTCTGGAGGCTGGGAAGTCCATGATCATAGCACTGGCAGACTTGATATCTGGCGGTTTAAGTCCTGATCTGAGTCTGAAAGTCCTATCGTGGTGGATGAAGAGCAAGATCACTAACAGCTTTTTCCTTCTTGTTTTTGTTTTTATCATTTAGAAGCCAAATTCTTGGATGGTACTGTTGAAAAGGAGTAAGCATTAAGTGAACTTAACCCAGTAAAATTTATGATAATGGCAGTTATAGTCCCACGGTTAACTTTCTCAGAGAACCCTTTTTTCCCCACTATTAATTCATTTAATAAAAGTATTGGAAGCCTGAAAAGTTTTTTTCCAAATATATTGAAGCTTATTTCTTATTCACATTCTACAAACATCTCTAATTCACAGAATTTCACTAATTTTATAATTTCCCCAATCAGAAATGTGAAGCCTACAGAAACTTGAAAATGCACCTTATAACTTCAATAAATTTTATGACTCTCAACTATTGTAAAGGTCATGAAAACAAAATGAATGGCATTTGTTACGTTAAAAGTGAGATTTTCAGGGCTTCCCTGGTGGCGCAGTGGTTGAGAGTCCGCCTGCCGATGCAGGGAACACGGGTTCATGCCCCGGTCTGGGAAGATCCCACATGCCGCAGAGCGGCTGGGCCCGTGAGCCATGGCCACTGAGCCTGCGCGTCCGGAGCCTGTGCTCCGCAACGGGAGAGGCCACAACAGTGAGAGGTCCGCGTACCGCAAAAAAAAAAAAAAAAAAAAAAAGTGAGATTTTCGGACTTCCCTGGTGGCACAATGGTTAAGAATCCACCTGCCGATGCAGGGGACACGGGTTCGAGCCCTGGTCCAGGAAGATCCCACATGCCACAGAGCAACTAAGCCCGTGCGCCACAACTACTGAGCCTGCGCTCTAGAGCCTGTGAGCCACAACTACTGAGCCCATGTGCCACAACTACTGAAGCCCGCATGCCTAGAGCCTGTGCTCTGCAACAAGAGAAGCCACTGCAGTGAGAAGCCCGTGCACCGCAACGAAAAGTAGACCCCGCTCGCCGCAACTAGAGAAAGCCCACGCACAGCAACGAAGACCCAAAGCAGCCAAAAATAAATAAATAAACAAAATTTTTTAAAAAGTGAGATTTTCTTTCCAAATTTACCAAAACCATTCTTTAATATTCAAAAAATTGTTGGAATTTGTAGGGTTTTATGTGTTTGTGTGTTTAAATGTCAGAGTGGTATGATCTTTGGATGTATGGTTTTTGAAAGCCAAGAGCCAGGAGTTCCAATGTCTGAGGGCGGAAGATGGATGTCTCAGCTCAAGCAGAGAGAGGGAATTTGCCCTTCCTTCACCTTTTTGTTCTACTTGGGCCCTCAGCAGATTGGATGATGCCCACCCACCTCTATCTGCTTTACTCAGTTCACCAGTTTGAAGGCTAATCTCTTCTGGAAACGTTCTCACAGATACATCCAGAAATAATGTTTCATCAACTCTCTGGGATCCCTTAGCCCTATCAAATTGGCCCAAAGTATTAACCATCACAAGTCCCAAGATTCATATGTTGAAATCCTAATCCCCAAGGAGGTGGGGTCTTTGGGGTGATGAGATTATGAGGGCAGAACCCTCATGTTTGGGATTAGTGTCCTTATAAGAGAGGTCCCACAAAGCTCCCTACCCCTTCCACCATGTGAAGATACAGAAAGAAATCTGTGACCCAGGAGAGGGCCCTTACCTGGTGATGTTGGTGCTCTGATCTTGAACTTCCAGCCTCCAGAACTGTGAGAAATAAGTTTCTGTTGTTTATAAGATACCCAGTATGTGGTATTTTGTTATAGCAGCCTGAATGGACTAAGAGAGGGCTGTATCATGAAGGGCTTTGAATGCCTACCAAAGAGTTTGAATTGGTGGTGTGCAGTCCACTGAAGGATTTTAAGCAGGAGAATAATAGAATCGGATGGATTGTATTTGTATTTTAGAAACATTACCCTGACTGCAATATGGAGATTAGAAAGACAGAGAAGGGAAAAGTCTGTTGAGATAGTCCAGGTAGGAGATCATAACAGTCATAAGCAATTGATAATGCAAAGCAATGAGAATTCAGAGCAAGTGACATTGACATAGTAACTATGGGGAAGACTCTAGAGGATTCAAATTGGAAGTTTGGGTTATTCAAAAATTTTATTAAAAAATTTGTTATTATTATATTTTAGTGACTGAATGAATCTTGGTTTCTTTTAACAAAGTAGGTAAAACAGGAAGAAGACATATGATTGGGTTGAAGTAACTATGAAACTCCAGTAAGTGAATATCCAATGAGTCATGGGATGTATAGGCCTGGGTTTATAGATCTGGGGAGTCATTACCCTGTAAGGGTAGTTAAAGCTGTGGATGTAGGATGAGAAGTGGATTAAAGAGGGAACCCTATGAAAATCACAACGTATTGGGATTGGGAAGATAAAAGTTAAACCTGGTTAGAAAAAGAGAAGATGCAACCCAAGATTAAGAAGGAGAACCAGGGAGAATGGACGTGTGAAAGCTAAGAGAGGAGAGGGCATTTAAGGTTGAACACATCAAATTCTGCATGGAGGTCAAAAGCTTGGAAAGTAGCCACTGGGTCTGACTTGTAGGTGTTCACTGGGGACTTCAGGAAGAGTAGTTTGTGAACTTTGCTTTACTTACCTGATTTCAAGGAAATCCTTAAATCCTGCCGCAGTGGCTGAGCTCTCTGAAGGAGCTGAGGAATCCAGAGAGACTTGCACAGTATCACACAATTAATTAGAGGCAGACTTGAGTTAAAATGCTGTCTGCGTTACTTGTTTGTTCTTTGCTTTAGGACTAAATATTTTGATGTTTGGAAGTTTCCCATAAACCAGGCCTAACAGCTTTAATAATGGGAATCATCTTATTTTCCTCCCCTGACCAAATCCAATTCATTGGCAAATCCTGTGGACTCTTCCTCCACAGTATATCTCTGTTTTAATCAGCTAGCTCTCTACTTCCACCTGCACACCTCCATCCAGCCATCACTGTCTCTTGCCCGTGCTCCTGCAGTAGCCTCCTAACTTGTCTCCAAGCGTCCATTATGCCCTCTTTATATACAGTCCATCTTCAACAGAGCAGCCAGAATTCTCTTTAAAAATATAATTGTCACTCTCCTCCTTAAGATATTCCAAAAGGCATCCCATAACACAGAGAGAGAAGCCCACACTCTTTATTTTTTATTTTTAAAAATTTTTTTTAACGTCTTTATTGGGGTATAATTGCTTTACAATGGTGTGTTAGTTTCTGCTTTATAACAAAGTGAATCAGTTATACATATGTTCCCATATCTCTTCCCTCTTGTGTCTCCCTCCCTCCCACCCTCCCTATCCCACCCCTCCAGGCGGTCACAAAGCACCAAGTCGATATCCCTGTGCCATGCGGCTTCTTCCCACTAGCTATCTACCTTACGTTTGTTAGTGTATATATGTCCATGCCTCTCTGTCACTCTGTCACAGCTCACCCTTCCCCCTCCCCATATCCTCAAGTCCGTTCTCCAGTAGGTCTGTGTCTTTATTCCTGTCTTACCCCTAGGTTCTTCATGACATTTTTTTTTCTTAAATTCCATATATATGTGTTAGCATATGGTATTTGTCTTTCTCTTTCTGACTTACTTCACTCTGTTGACAGACTCTAGGTCTATCCATCTCATTACAAATAGCTCAATTTCGTTTCTTTTTATGGCTGAGTAATATTCCATTGTATATATGTGCCACATCTTCTTTATCCATTCATCCGATGATGGGCACTTAGGTTGTTTCCATCTCTGGGCTATTGTAAATAGAGCTGCAATGAACAGTTTGGTACATGACTCTTTTTGAATTTTGGTTTTCTCAGGGTATATGCCCAGTAGTGGGATTGCTGGGTCATATGGTAGTTCTATTTGTAGTTTTTTAAAGAACCTCCATACTGTTCTCCATAGTGGCTGAACCAATTCACATTCCCACCAGCAGTGCAAGAGTGTTCCCTTTTCTCCACACCCTCTCCAGCATTTATTGTGTGTAGATTTTTTGGTGATGGCCATTCTGACTGGTGTGAGATGATATCTCATTGTAGTTTTGATTTGCATTTCTCTAATGATTAATGATGTTGAGCATTCTTTCATGTGTTTGTTGGCAATCTGTATATCTTCTTTGGAGAAATGTCTATTTAGGTCTTCTGCCCATTTTTGGATTGGGTTGTTTGTTTTTTTGTTATTGAGCTGCATGAGCTGCTTGTAAATTTGGGAAGTTTATCCTTTGTCAGTTGCTTCATTTGCAAATATTTTCTCCCATTCTGAGGGTTATCTTTTGGTCTTGTTTATGGTTTCCTTTGCTGTGCAAAAGCTTTGAAGTTTCATTAGGTCCCATTTGTTTATTTTTGTTGTTATTTCCATTTCTCTAGGAGGTGGGTCAAAAAGGATCTTGCTGTGATTTATGTCATAGAGTGTTCTGCCTATGTTTTCCTCTAAGAGTTTGATAGTTTCTGGCCTTACATTTAGGTCTTTAATCCATTTTGAGCTTATTTTTGTGTATAGTGTTAGGGAGTGATCTAATCTCATACTTTTACGTGTACCTGTCCAGTTTTCCGAGCACCACTTATTGAAGAGGCTGTCCTTTCTCCACTGTACATTCCTGCCACCTTTATCAAAGATAAGGTGTCCATATGTGTGTGGGTTTATCTCTGGGCTTTCTATCCTGTTCCATTGATCTATCTTTCTGTTTTTGTGCCAGTAGCATACTGTCTTGATTACTGTAGCTTTGTAGTATAGTCTGAAGTCAGGGAGCCTGATTCTTCCAGCTCCGTTTTTTGTTCTCAAGATTGCTTTGGCTATTCGGGGTCTTTTGTGTTTCCATACAAATTGTGAAATTTTGTGTTCTAGTTCTGTGAAAAATGCCAGTGGTAGTTTGATAGGAATTGCATTGAATCTATAGATTGTTTTGGGTAGTAGAGTCATTTTCACAATGTTGATTCTTCCAATCCAAGAACATGGTATATCTCTCCATCTATTTGTATCATCTTTAATTTCTTTCATCAGTGTCTTATAATTTTCTGCATACAGGTCTTTTGTCTCCTTAGGTAGGTTTATTCCTAGATATTTTATTCTTTTTGTTGCAATGGTAAAAGGGAGTGTTTTCTTGATTTCACTTTCAGATTTTTCATCATTAGTGTATAGGAATGCCAGAGATTTCTGTGCATTAATTTTGTATCCTGCTACTTTACCAAATTCATTGATTAGCTCTAGTAGTTTTCTGGTAGCATCTTTAGGATTCTCTATGTATATTATCATGTCATCTGCAAACAGTGACAGCTTTACTTCTTTTCCAATTTGGATTCCTTTTATTTCCTTTTCTTCTCTGATTGCTGTGGCTAAAACTTCCAAAACTATGTTGAATAAGAGTGGTGAGAGTGAAGCCCACACTCTTTAAATGTCCAAGGTCTCATGCACTGTAACTGTTGCCCATATCTTGAGTTGTGTCACCCTTCCCTTCCCACCTCATTACTGTCCCCGATACCATCCTTCTTTATGTTCCTTAAACAAGGCAACGCATCCATGCCTCCTGGCCTTTGCACTGCTCTGCCTCCTGGATGCCCATTCCCCGGATTTCCATGTGGGTGTTCTTCTCTTCCTTCAGATCTCACTCAAACGTCCTCTCCTTAGAGAGGTCTTCCTTCTCATCCTAACTATAGGAACCTCCCCAACCCTGCCCCCCACCAATTCAGTCTTCATTATCACACAGTCTATAGCACTTCTTAGCACTTTTTGAAATGACATCGCTTATTTATTTGTTGACTCATATCGTCTCTCTTGTCCATGAGAACGAGAACCCTGTGTGTCCTGTTTGCCTCAGGATTCCCAGGGCTGAGAGCAATGCTTGGATTAGGGGATAATGACTAACTCTCATAGTGTTTGCCACTTACCCGGCACTGTTCTCAGCACTTTACAGATATTAACTTATTTTCTCATCAGTTCTATGAGGTAGGCACAGTTAAAACCTCCATTTCATGTGAGGAAACCAAGGTGCTTAGGTAATTAAGGCCCTTGCCTAAGCTGGTAAGTGGACATGCTTTAGAGCAGTGCTTCTCCAATATCAGCACCCACATGAATCACGGGGGGGGGGGGGCTTTGTAAAACAGAAGTTGCTGGGCCCTCACTTACAGTGTTTCTGATTCAGCAGATCTGGGGTGAGGCCCAAGAATTTTCCCAAAGGATGTTGATGCTGCTGGTCCAGGAACCACCCTTTGAGAACCAATGCAATAGGGTTTATGGAACATCTTCTCACATTATCTATGTCAATATTCACATTCCCATAATCCATTATTATGTCCATTTTGTAGGTGAGGAAACTGAGGCTCAGAGAAGTTAATCAGCCTTCCCCTGACCACAGAGGAAGTGAGTGGAAACACTGCTTAGACTCAATTCTGGGTCTCAATCAGTGCTCTTGGCACTGCCATAAGAGTCTTCTATATTGTATTGAATTTTTAAAAATACTGCTCTGGTAGATAAATTGTGAAGGCTTCATGAATTTGGCAGATAAACAAAGGAATCCCATGGGAGCACAAGGAACTTACATGTTCTACTCTGTTTCAACTTAATTAATCTGAGTAATCAAGATGGTTTGTAGACAAGCTGACTTGATAGAAATTTATTTTCATTCTAATTTAGACCTGCCATAAATATAATCCAACCACTTTTCCTTTTGTTTAATACAGTCAAAGGCAGATGATAGCACTGCAAGTGAGGTTTATCTGGCTCAAATTACTATTAAATAAACTTTCTTGCAAAGTGAAAGAAATTCAAGAATGTTTATTGAAAATTACAATATTTTAATATTTATCATTTAACCCTTTAAAAATAGCACACTTGTTCTTAAAACATTTTTAAAAATCATACACGTGACAACTTTCACTAAAATTTCTGTAGAAATACTTGAACTTTTTTCTTAGATCGCTGCACTACTACACGCCAGAGACTTGAAGCTACAAAACTTTGTTTTCCTCAAGTTCTTTCAGGCATTAACAATCTGGTGCCGTATTCTTATGACAAAGACTAATAAGAAGAGCAAATGGCACAACCTGGATCTATTTTAGTGAAAGACAGGAGTGGGAAATGGTGAAAATCTACCTTGTTCTCATTACTACAGTGCTAAAACTGTCATCAATTATAATCACTCACCTCATCCCTAACTTGAAACTTTGCTGGTAACTTCAACACAAACTCAGTCGCCTTTAATCCAGTGCGTATGTGAAATACATGTGGAAATATATTGATAGTGCTCACATTGACAGCGTTCTCTTCACTTATAAAAGCATATGCTGAAGAAGGGATGTCATCACACAATAGCGAGGTTTCTCTAAGACAGTCCTTTCTGTTTTATGACCCATCACCTCATAGGCAAAATAGAAAATTTTCCAAGCATTTACTTTGACCTATATTTCATAGTCATAGTTAGCTATGTAGAATTTTTCTTTTGTCCTTGCCCAATGTGCAGAAACGTCAGGACACTTCTACCCTGCCCTTTGCCGATGGCCTCATGTTCATGTTTGCTCAGTTTGACTTGACTCTTTTCTTTCTTCTTTAGTGTCCGTCCTTTTCTCCTTCCCTCTCTCCTCCTTCTCTCCTCCCCTTTCTTTTTTCAGCAAATAATTATTGGGTCCATGATGTTCTAGATTTGGAAAGTGAGACACTTATAGTCATGCTAGGAAAGGAAATATGAACATATAAACAATCCCCCTGGTTCAAGGTGATACACACTGTATGACAAGGAAGCAAGCAATATTTCACAGGAATGCAAAAAGCATTCACTGGGAATAGAGGTCCTTATGGAACTGGTTTTTAAGGATGGCTTCATACAAAAAAAATTTCTTTATCTATTGCTGCATAATAACTAAAATGTGGTGGCTTAAAACAATAACAGTTTAGTATTTGTCTTAGTTGTACCATGTGGGCTGAGCTTAGCTGTCTTCTGCTTCCCCTGGTGTATGCTGGTGTTGAAATGTTCAAGATGGTTTCTTCACTCATAGGTCTGGCTGGGACAGGTGGGAGCTGACTGGGCACAAGAGAGCATTTCAAGAGTGTGAGGCCCAGCATGCAAGTACTTAACAAGGCTTTGCTTGTCTCCCACTTGCTAATGTCTCATTGGCCAAAGCAAGTCAGTGTGGAGGCAGTGAATACTGGGCAGCTTGGTGTACTGGGGGCCACCAATCCAAAGTGCTTGGAAGACCTGACAAATACGGTGTGTGAGGAAAGGAGAGAAGTCATATGTGGAGAATTTGAGCTTGGGAGATTAGAGAAATTGTGGGACCATTCATTAGAAGAGAAGAAGTAACGTGGAGGAACTAGTTTTAGATATGGTAAGTTTGAGACAATGAAAATGTCCACTAGGCAGACAGAGAAAATATGTTGGAATAAGGATATAAGCTGAGGTTCTGAGATCCTAAACTCTGGAGTCATATTCAGAAAAGAGATAGTTCAAGTTGTGTGACTGGGTGAGTTCTGAGACAGAAGTTGGATCAATGAACTTTGAACTATGCTTATGGTAAGAAATTGGGAGGAGGTAGAAGAGCCAGATTAGGAGACAAAGATACCGCATATTCCTCTTCTATTTTATGACACTTAGAATTTTTGTATCGCTAGTCGAATTTGACTCTTATTTGTACACATTTGCGAGTGGAGTTTAATTGAGAAATGATTCGGTTTTATTTTAGCAACTTTTACTGTAGAGCACCTCTAATGCTTTAAGTTACTGATTTAAAAATATGTATTTATTAATAATAACTAATATCTTTAAGACTTCTTCCTGGTTCTCAGATAGGTGGAATCAATGCATTAGAACTAAAGTTAATGATAGAACTTGACAGAATGAAGCTTTAATTAATTTTATTTTATTAATCTTATTAAATTTTTGATGTCCTGCTTTTGGAAACTAACAAAATTGTAAAAAAGCTTGGTTTCTATGATGAATTTTCTTCTTATGAAATGGACTTGATATTACAGCTTTATCAATGCAAGTGCACATTAAAAATAGGGTGCAGAAATATTTTCTTGGTGTCCACGCAAAGTTAATTTTTAGAGGCAATGAATAGTTTTCTACAAACCTGCTGTACACATAAATGAGAACTGTTGATTGAGGAATTGTGTTCAGAAATTCCCTGAGGAAGTGTCAGGAAGTTTTTGTATCTAAGCACTGGCCTTAAGTAGTATATATAGTTAATACGACAGTTAGACCAAAAACTGTGGGTAGGCCATAGAACCCTCTCACATTTCAGCCAGAGGGGATAGGATACACCACAGAAACCATTTGGAATGTATTGTTTTCACTCAGCCCTGTGCTTTAAGAGAAAAATGTGGAGTCTAGGAGTTTAGTCACAACAGAAATTAAATATTTGTGCCTTCTTCCACTTTTAAGTCGTTCTGGATTTATTGTATGGAAAACAACTATTCATTGTTGCTTATCTGTAAGAATATAATGAAAAGGATATAAAATGTTATTGTAATTTTATATGCCCTGTGTAGCAATTTTATTAAGTATGTTACTTGGTTCCCTCAACTTTTTAAAGTTTTCATGGTAATATGATGTGTTATACAGGCCATGTCTTTTCTAATGTGCAACATTGTGACCTTAATACAAATAGGTAACATTTATTGAGCTCCTACTATGTCCTGATTGCTTTACACTGATTATTTTATTTGCTTCTCACAGCAGCCTTATGAATTAGGTACTGTTATTTGCAGAATAGAAAACTGAGACAAAGAGAGTTAATGTAACCTGTCCAAAGTATAACACAGCTGGTAAGTGGTAGAGAGGATTTAAATATGCACTCTGAATTTATAGGTAGAGCTTTTAACTGCTATCCACGTACCAGACATTGTATGATCTTTCTCCTATCATGTTTCTTTATTTTCTACTTTTTAAAATCTTGAAACTGTGAAACCAAGGACAAATACGTCAGTGGAAGAAGGGCACTCACCTATAGTATTTTCTTGCTATTCTCTTACTATTTCCTGAGTGGCCACATCTGTAATCAGGTAATGTTAGTAATAATAAATACATAGTGCTTGATATATGTCAGTATTGTTCTTTGAAGTGTATTTGGTGTTTCAGCTCATTTAATTCTCAAAACAGCCCTATGAGATAGGCTATTTATTTTTGTTTTTTTTGCCACACGGTGCGGCTTGCGGGATCTTAGTTCCCTGAACAGGGATTGAACCAAGGCCACAGCAGTGAAAGCGCCAAGTCCTAACCACTGGACCACCAGGCAATTCCCGAGATAGGCTTTCTTACTATCTCCCTTTTACAGATGAGAAAACTGAACACAGAAGTTAAGTAATGTGCCCAAGATCACACAGTTATTAAGTGGCAGAGTTGAAGTTCAGATTCAAGCCATCTAACGCCAGAGTCCATGTGTTTAACCACTACACATACTGCTTTTTTAGTTTTATTTTCTTAAAAGCTATATCTTTTTTACATAATAATTTTCATGATGACAAATTAAACAATCAAAATTAGTTTTGCCTATATAAAGACTAAGATATATTTCATGCCTCTGTTCCCAATTTTTCTTCCTTTTTTTTTTTTTTCACTTTTTGGTAGCAACTTTATTGAGGTATGATTCACATACTGTTTTAGTTTGCTAGGGCTGCAGTAAATTGCACAAACTGGGTGACTTAAACTTAACAGAAATGTATTTTATCGCCATCTGCAGGCTGCAAGTCTGAAATCAAGGTTCAGCAGGGTTGGTTTCTTGTAGGGGCTTTGAGGGTTGGATTCTTGTAGGGGCTTTGAGGTTTGGATTCTTGTAGGGCTTTGAGGAAAGTCTGTTCAAAGCTTCTCTTTTTTTGGCTTGTAGATGAACATCTTCACCCTGTGTTTCTTCACATCATCTTCCCTCCATACGTGTCTGTCTCTGTGTCCAAATTTCCCCTTCTTATAAGGATACTAGTTATATTGGATTAGGGCCCACCTTGATGACCTCATTTTAACTTAATCATCTGTAAACACCCTTTCTCCAAATAGGGCCACATTCTGAGCCACTAGGGGTTAGGACTCCAACATATTTGTTTTTGTTTTTTTTATTTTGGTATGGTACACAGTTTAACCCATAACACGTGCAATTCTCTGGTTCAAAGTGTACAGTTCATTGGTTTCTAGTATATTCACAGAATTGCAGCCATCACCACAATCAATTTTAGAACGTTACCCTTATGCCCCACAAGAAACTCCAATGCTGTTAGCAATCACACACCCCTAATTTCCCCATCCTCACACCCTTCAGCACTAGGCAACCACAGATCTACTTTCTGTCTATGTATTGCCCTATTCTGGATATTTAAGATAAGCTGAATCACATAATATGTGGCCTTTTGTGACTAGTTCATTTCAGTTAGCCTAATGTTTTCAGGGTTCATTCACGTAGCATATATCAGTACTTCATTCCTTTTTCTGACCAAGTAATATTCCATTGTACGGACGTACCACAATTTTGTTAATCCATCAGCCAGTTGATAGATATTTGGGTTGTTTCTGCCTTTTGGCTCTTACGAATAAGGCTGCTGTGAACATTTGTGTACAAGTATATGTATGGACATACGCTTTTCTTTCTCTTGGGTTTTTCAATCCTAAAATTTGTTTGGTTCATCTTTTTCTTCACTGAGACTATATTTCCAATTGTTTTGAAAAGTTTGTAATGGCTTACTGAAGCATTTTTATGATAGCTTCTTTAAAATCCTTGTCAGATCTGATTTTAACATCAATATCATCTCATTGGAATCTGTTGATTTTTTTTTTTTTTTTTTTTTTTTTTTTTGCGGTACGTGAGCCTCTCACTGATGTGACCTCTCCCGTTGCGGAGCACAGGCTCCGGACGCGCAGGCCTAGCGGCCATGGCTCACGGGCCCAGCTGCTCCGCAGCATGTGGGATCTTCCTGGACCGGGACACGAACCCGTGTCGCCTGCATCGGCAGGCAGACTCTCAACCACTGTGCCACCAGGGAAGCCCTGTTGATTTTTCTTTTAACGTCCTTATTGGAGTATAATTGCTTTACAATGGTGTGTTAGTTTCTGCTGTATAACAGAGTGAATCAGTTATACATATACATATGTTCGCATATCTCTTCCCTCTTGCGTCTCCCTTCCTCCCACCCTCCCTATCCCACCCCTCCAGGCGGTCACAAAGCACCGAGCTGATATCCCTGTGCTATGCGGCTGCTCTCCACTAGTTATCTACCTTACATTTGGTAGCGTATATATGTCCATGCCTCTCTCTCGCTTTGTCACAGTTTACCCTTCCCCCTCCACCTGTCCTCAAGTCCATTCTCTACATCTGCATCTTTATTCCTGTCCTGCCTGTAGGTTCTTCAGAACCATTATTTTTTTCTTTTTAGATTCCATATATATGTGTTAGCATACGATATTTGCTTTTCTCTTTCTGACTTACTTCACTCTGTATGACAGACTCTAGGTCCATCCACCTCACTACAAAAAACTCAGTTTCATTTCTTTTTATGGCTGAGTAATATTCCATTGTATATATGTGCCACATCTTCTTTATCCATTCATCTGTCGACGGACACTTAGGATGTTTCCATGTTCTGGCTATTGTAAATAGAGCTGCAATAAAGATTGTGGTACATGACTCTTTTTGAATTATGGTTTTCTCAGGGTATATGCCCAATAGTGGGATTGCTGGGTCATATGGTAGTTCTATTTTTAGTTTTTTAAGGAACCTCCCACCAGTTCTCCTAGTGGCTGTATCAATTTAGAGTCCCAACAGTACAAAGAGGGTTCCTTTTTCTCCACACCCTCTCCAGCATTTATTGTTTGTAGGTTTTTGGTGATACCATTCTGACTGGTGTGAGGTGATACCTCATTGTAGTTTTGATTTGAATTTCTCTAATGATTAGTGATGTTGAGCATCCTTTCATGTGTTTGTTGGAAATCTGTATATCTTCTTTGGAGAAATGTCTGTTTAGGTCTTCTACCCATTTTTGGATTGGGTTGTTTGTTTTTTTGATATTGAGCTGCATGAGCTGCTTGTATGTCTTGGAGATTAATCCTTTGTCAGTTGCTTCATTTGCAAATATTTTCTCCCATTCTGACTGTTGTCTTTTCGTCTTGTTTATGGTTTCCTTTGCTGTGCAAAAGATTTTAGGTTTCATTAGGTCCCATTTGTTTATTTTTGTTTTTATTTCCATTTCTCTAGGAGGTGGGTCAAAAGGATCTTGCTGTAATTCATGTCATAGGGTGTTCTGCCTATGTTTTCCTCTAAGAGTTTTACAGTGTCTGGCCTTACATTTAGGTCTTTAATCCATTTTGAGTTTATTTTTGTGTGAGGTGTGAGGGAGTGTTCTAATTTCATTCTTTTACATGTAGCTGTCCAGTTTTCCCATCACCACTTATTGAAGAGGCTGTCTTTTCTCTATTGTATATTCTTGCCTCCTTTATCAAAGATAAGGTGTCCATATGTGCATGGGTTTATCTCTGGGCTTTCTGTCCTATTCCATTGATCTTTATTCCTGTTTCTGTTCCAGTACCATACTGTCTTGATTACTGTAGCTTTGTAGTATAGTCTGAAGTCAGGGAGCCTGATTCCTCCAGCTCCATTTTTCTTTCTCAAGATTCCTTTGGCTATTTTGGGTCTTTTGTGTTTCCATATAAATTGTGAAATTTTGTGTTCTAGTTCTGTGAAAAATGTCATTGATAGTTTGATAGGGATTGCACTGAATCTGTAGATTCATTTGGGTAGTATAGTCATTTTCACAATGTTGATTCTTCTAATCCAAGAACATGGTATATCTCTCCATCTGTTGGTATCATCTTTAATTTCTTGCATCAGTGTCTTATAGTTTTCTGCAGACAGGTCTTTTGTCTCCTTAGGTAGGTTTATTCCTGGATATTTTATTCTTTTTGTTGCAATGGTAAATGGGAGTATTTCCTTAATTTCCCTTTCAGATTTTTCATCATTAGTGTATAGGAGTGCAAGAGATTTCTGTGCATTAATTTTGTATCCTGCTACTCTACCAAATTCATTGATTAGCTCTAGTCATTTTCTGGTAGCATCTTTAGGATTCTTTATGTATAGTATCATGTCATCTGGAAACAGTGACAGTTTTACCTCGTCTTTTCCAATTTGGATTCCTTTTATTTCTTTTTCTCCTCTGATTGCTGTGGCTAAAATTTCCAAAACTATGTTGGATAATAGTGGTGAGAGTGGGCAATTTTGTCTTGTTCCTGATCTTAGTGGAAATGGTTTCAGTTTTTCACCATTGAGGACGATGTTGGCTGTGGGTTTGTCATATATGGCCTTTATCATGTTGAAGAAAGTTCCCTGTATGCCTACTTTCTGCAGGGTTTTTATCATAAATGGGTGTTGAATTTTGTCGAAAGCTTTCTCTGCATCTATTGAGATGATCATATGGTTTTTCTCCTTCAGTTTGTTAATATGGTGTATCACGTTGATTGATTTGCATATATTGAAGAATCCTTGCATTCCTAGAATCAACCCCACTTGATCATGGTGTATAATGTTTTTAATGTGCTGCTGGATGCTGTTTGCTAGTATTTTGTTGAGGATTTTTGCATCTATATTCATCAGTGATATTAACCGTAGTTTACTTTCTTTGTGTCATCTTTGTCTGGTTTTGGTATCAGGGTGACGGTGGCCTCGTAGAATGAGTTTGGGAGTGTTCCTCCCTCTGCTACATTTTGGAAGAGTTTGAGAAGGATAGGTGTTAACTCTTCTCTAATTGTTTGATAGAATTTGCCTGTGAAGCCATCTGGTCCTGGGCTTTTGTTTGTTGGGAGATTTTTAATCACAGTATCAATTTCAGTCCTTGTGATTGGTCGTTCATATTTTCTATTTCTTCCTGATTCAGTCTTGGCAGGTTGTGCATTTCTAAGAATTTGTCCATTTCTTCCAGGTTGTCCATTTTATTGGCATAGAGTTGCTTATAGTAATGTCTCATGATCTTTTGTATTTCTGCAGTGTCAGTTGTTACTTCTCCTTTTTCATTTCTAATTCTATTGATTTAAGTCTTCTCCCTTTTTTTCATGATGAGTCTGGCTAATGGTTTATCAATTTTGTTTATCTTCTCAAAGAACCAGCTTTTAGTTTTATTGATCTTTGCTCTCATTTCCTTCGTTTCTTTTTCATTTATTTCTGTTCTGATCTGTATGATTCCTTTCCTTCTGCTAACTTTGGGGTTTTTTGTTCTTCTTTCTCTAATTGCTTTAGGTGCAATGTTAAGTTGTTTATTCGAGATGTTTCCTGTTTCTTAAGGTGGGATTGTATTGCTATAAACTTCCCTCTTAGAACTGCTTTTGCTGCATCGCATAGGTTTTGGGTCATCATGTCTCCATTGTCATTTGTTTCTAGGTATTTTTTATTTCCTCTTTGATTTCTTCAGTGATCACTTCGTTATTAAGTAGTGTATTGTTTAGCCTCCTTGTGTTTGTATTTTTTACAGATCTTTTCCTGTAATTGATATCTAGTCTCACAGTGTTGTGGTCGGAAAAGATACTTGATACAATTTCAATTTTCTTAAATTTGCCAAAGCTTTATTTGTGACCCAAGATATGATCTATCCTGGAGAATGTTCCATGAGCACTTGAGAAGAAAGTGTATTCTATTATTTAGTCTTGTTTTTGTATCCATTCAGTCAGTCTATGTCTTTTCATTGGAGTATTTAGTCCATTTACATTTAATCCATTACATTTAATCCATTTACATTTATTGATATGTATGTTCCTGTTACCATTTTCTTCATTGTTTTGGGTTGGTTTTGGTAGGTCTTTTCCTTTTCTTGTGTTTCCTGCCTAGAGAAGTTCCTTTAGCATTTGTTGTAAAGCTGGTTTGGTGGTGCTGAAGTCCCTCAACTTTTGCTTGTCTGTAAAGGTTTTACTTTCTCTAATCTGAATGAGATCCTTGCTAGGTTGAGTAATCTTGGTTTTAGGTTTTCCCCTGTTATCACTTTAAATATGTCCTGCTGCTCCCTTCTGGCTTGCAGAGTTTCTACTGAAAGATCAGCTGTTAACCTTATGGGGATTCTCTTGTATGTTATTTGTTGCTTTTCCTTTGCTGCTTTTAATATTTTTCTTTGTATTTAATTTTTATTGTTTGACTAATATGTGTCTTGGCATGTTTCTCCTTGGATTTATCCTGTATGGGACTCTTTGGACTTTGTGGACTTGACTGTTTCTTTTCCCAACTTTAGGGAAGTTTTTAACTATAATCTCTTCAAATATTTTCTCAGACCCTTTTTTCTCTTCTTCTTCTGGGACCCCTACATATTGAATGTTGGTGTGTTTAGTGTTGTCCCAGAGGTCTCTGAGACTGTCCTCAATTCTTTTCATACTTTTATCTTTATTCTGCTCTGTTGTTATTTCCACTGTTTTATCTTCCAGGTCACTTATCCGTTCTTCTGCCTCTGTTATTCTGCTATTGATCCGTTCTAGAGAATTTTTAATTTCATTTATTGTGTTGTTCATCATTGCTTGTTTGGTCTTTAGTTCTTCTAGGTCCTTGTTAAATGTTTCTTGTATTTTCTCCATTCTGTTTCCAAGATTTTGGATCATCTTTACTATCATTACTGTGAATTCTTTTATAGGTAGACTGCCTATTTCCTCTTCATTTGTTTGGTCTGGTGGGTTTTTACCTTGCTTCTTCATCTGCTGCATATTTCTCTGTCTTCTCATTTTGTTTAACTTACTGTTTTGGGGGTCTCCTTTTCCAGACTGCAGGTTCGTAGTTCCCATTGTTTTTCGTGTCTGCCCCCAGTGTGTGAGTTTTGTTCAGTGGGTTGTGTCGGCTTCCTGGTGGAGGGGACTGGTGCCTGTGTTCTGGTGGGTGGGGATGGATCTCCTGTTTCTGGTGGGCAGGGCCACATCCAGTGGTGTGTTTTGGGGTGTCTGTGAACTTAGTATGATTTTAGGCAGCCTCTCTGCTAATGGGTAGGGTTGTGTTCTTTTCTTGCTAGTTGTTTGGCATGGGGTGTCCAGCGCTGGAGTTTGCTGGACGTTGGGTGGAGCTTGGCATTGGGATGGAGATCTCCTGGAGAACTCTTGCCGATTGATATTATGTGAGGCTGGGAGGTCTCTGGTGGTCCAGTTTCCTGAACTCGGCTGTCCCACCTCAGAGGCTCAGGCCTGACAGCAGGCCGGAGCACCAAGACCCTGTCAGCCACGCAGCTCAGAAGAAAAGGGAGAGAGAAAGAAATAAATAAATTTTTTAAAAAATTATTAAAAAAATAAAAGAGCAACCAAACCATTAAACAAATCCACCAATGATAACAAGTGCTAAACACTAAACTAAGATAAACATAAAAAGCAGAAATAAATCAGTCACAGACGACAAACCCCAAGTCTACAGTTGCTCCCAAAGTCCACTGCCTCAATTTTGGGAACATTCGTTGTCCATGCAGGTATTCAACCGACGCAGGTTCTGTACATCAAGTTGATTGTGGGGATTTAATCCGCTGCTCCTGAGGCTGCATGGAGAAATTTCCCTTTCTCTCCTTTCTTCACACAACTCCTGGGGTTCAGCTTTGGTTTTTGCCCCACCTCTGCGTGTAGGTCACTCTCAGGTATCTGTTCCCTGCCCAGACAGGAGGGAGTTAATGCAGCGGCTGATTAGGGGGCTCTTGGTCATTCAGTCTGGTGGGAGGGAGGGGTACGGTAGTTATAGTTGGAACGTGGGGCGAGCCTTCGGCAGCAGAGGCCTGTGTGACGTTGCAACAGCCTGGGGTGCGCCATGTGTTCTCCCAGGGAAGTTGTCCCTGGATCATGGGACCCTGGCAGTGGCGGGCTGCACAGTCTCCTGGGGGTGGGGGTGTGGAGAGTGACCTGTGCTTGCACACAGGATTCTTGATGGCTGCAGCAGCAGTGTTAGTGTTTCAGTGCCTGTCTCTGGGGTCCGAACTTATAGCTGCAGCTTGAACCCGTTTCTGAAGCTCATTTAGGCGGTGCTCTGAATCCCCTTTCCTCACGCACCCCAAAACAATCGTCTCTTGCCTCTTAGGCAGGTCCAGACTTTTTCCCAGGCTCCCTCCTGGCTATCTGTGGTGCACTAGCCCCCTTCAGGCTGTGTTCACACAGCCAACCCCAGTCCTCTCCCTGGGGTCTGACCTCCGAAGCCTGAGCCTCAGCTCCCAGCCCCCGCCCGTCCCGGCGGGTGAGCAGACAAGCCTCTCGGGCTGGTGAGTGCTGGTCGGCACCGATCCTCTGTGTGGGAATCTCTCCACTTTGCCCTCTGCACCCCTGTTGCTGCGTTCTCCTCCGTGGCTCTGTAACTTCCCTCCCACCCACCTCCGGTCTCTGCCAGTGAAGGGGCTTCCTAGTGTGTGCAAACTTTTCCTCCTTCACAGCTCCCTCCCACTGGTGCAGGTCCCATCCCTATTCTTTTGTCTCTGTTTCTTCTTTTTTCTTTTGCCCTACCCAGGTACGTGGGTATTTTCTTGCCTTTTGGGAAGTCTAAGGTCTTCTGCCAGCATTCAGTAGGTGTTCTGTAGGAGTTGTTCCACATGTAGATGTATTTTTGATGTATTTGTGGGGAGGAAGGTGATCTCCACGTCTTACTCCTCCACCATCTTTAAGGCCCCCCCCCCAATTTCTCTTAAAAGCTAAGATGGTTTGAACTGGGATAATAAAGTTGTTCTTTGTATTTAATAATAATTTGTGGTTTATAGAGTCCTTTATAGAGACCCTTAGAGTCCTTTTGCTTGTTAAGCGTCTACTTATTTAATCAGCTCATAGTTGGGGGCCTAGATATGTGTGTCCTTACTCACTGAAAGCACAGAAGAATATTTGAATTTAGCCTAAATATTGTTGAAATAGAATCTACTCCCAGTCCCATTTGAAAACAACAACACTAAAATTAGAATATTCCATGCATCATCTTTTTACAAGTGTAGAAATATAGGTATCCCTTACTCTATGCATATCATTCTGCATTAGAGGGTTGCTACAATGACCAAAAGAAGCTTTCCTTGTACAACTGTTTAGCACTCAAAAAATGAGCCAGTTTATGTGATAGCAGGCAATTCTATCAACTTTTAAAGCTGAGTGTGTTAGAGAAAAAATAGCTTATTGACTTACCTTCTAGAAAAAAATTACCAAAACAATCCTTGGGAATAATCCTAGAAATTAGACAAGGAGGTCCTTTCTGCAAAGCTTTGGTGACACTGCTGACAAGGAGAAAATGCCCATGGCATACATCCAGGTGAGTCTCTGTTGACACTCTTCCCCAGCCAAAGTGCCAGTGCCTGAAGCCCAGAGAATGGATAAACCTGGAATCTCATCTCTCTAAGGAACATGGTAAACACCAACATTTGCAAAAGAATTTTAGTAAGTGGGACTCAGAAGTAACGTCCAAATTTCTGATTTCTGTCATAGTCTCCAGTGACAAACAGAAATTTTGATAAGGAGAGTTCTCCTTAATATTAGAATACAAAGGAAATAAAGTTTTCAAGTGAATTCCTTAAATAACATGAAGTTCATAGTTATTATGCTCTACTATTGGATCGTCTCCTTCCCATTTATTATATTACTTAGACTTGGGACTCTTAGTTTTCAAAATTAATTCTTACAATGTTATTTTAGTGATCAGCAAAATGGAGATCCAGATGTAAATATTCAAATTACCATCAGTGTAACAGTCTTTAAATCCATAGGATTTGAAAATATAGTGGAACGTGATGCATCATTTAGAGTATTTTTTTATGGTTAAAAAATTTCCCCCAGCTTTAAATGAATTGAAACTTTAATGAAGCTTTAACACAAAAATAACTTTTATTGATCAATTCTTTGACGTTAGCATTTTAAATGGTTTTTATTTTAAAGGTATTCAGAATTAAGTATAACTGATAACATACATATAGTGACTAGATATACATTCTAATAATTTACTTGTACTATTAGATTTATTTCCTCATTTTAAGAGGGTCTGTAATACATACAGCATTAATTTATCATAACTTTGAAAATTCTTTGGGATTTTTATTATATACGAACTGATGAATAACAAAATATCCTTTAGTCATAGTCTTTCATTCCGTGAACATAAGAGTTTAGGCAACTTTCTTTATAGGAATATGAATCATCTAGTAGAAGGATTTTTTGCTAGCTACTTGTATCCCCATAGTGATAGTAGGTATTAAACTGAAGCTGGAAGGAAATTCCTTACTTTCATATGATCTTCAAATAATTTTAAACCAACTAAATTCTTTTCAAGCTCGAATTTCCTATGTTCCAATAACCCTAGGCTCTTTTTTGAATCTTGTTATCACAGGATATGTGATTTTAGAAATGTTTTTATTTAAGTCATAAAATAAAATGTCCCCCTGCTATAGCATGGATATTGCGTGCCACTGGATTTAACATGAGCCAGTCTTCTCTCAGCTAACACCATTGTGAGAACAGAGTTCCCACGGAATCACAAAGGCTGAGAGCTATATTTTGTATGAAGTCCGTTACTGTTTCTACAATGGAGGCTTGTTCTTTCATAGTGGATTCCAAGAGAGTGGGACCGATTAGGTTCCGTCAACTCAAAATTTAGTGATTAGTGACAGACTTGAGTGGTGGTCTGTGTCTGCACTAAAAAACAAAGTCAAGAAGGTTATTTGGAGAGTCGATCAATAAAAATGTTTTCTTTTTCTGAGTTAATAACTCAATTCTCCGTTTACATTAGTTGGTGTATTAGTTCAGTGTATTGTAACCTTATTGTTTCTTTATAGAAATTTATAGCAATAGTCCAACAGTACTAAGTAATCCATTTAACTGGGATGACCCCAAAGGGTCAGAGAAGGATTGTATATAAGCATAGTCTATCACCCACTCATCTGTTCTCTCATTAATTCACTCAACAAACTTTTGTTGCCTTCCTAGTATGTGTTAGGCCCTGTGTTAGTCCTTAAAACACAATTGTAAGTGGAAAAAAATACAAAAAACTAAACAGGCATGATCCTTGTTCTCATGAAGTTTCAGGCAAGTGCTTCCACTTATATTAATCACATCACCATACTAATGAAAGTATACTTACAAACAAGTCTGTTCTTTTACAGGGAGCAATTCCGTACTCAGCATAACAAAGCAACCAGACTTTGTCTAGAGTGAGTTTGGGGTGAAAGAAAGGCTCTGCGAAGTTTGAGTAGGGTGGAGTATGAGGGAGTTTTCTATTGGGAGAAGATGTAGATGTAATTAAGCTAAAGATCTTGAGGTGGGGTCACCCTGGATTATCCCAGTGGACCCTAAATCCAATGGCAAATCTTTATAAAGAGACAAAAGAGGAGAAAAACCACAAAGGAGAGGGCCAGGTGAAGATGGAGGCAGAGATTGGAGTGATGGGCTACAAGACAAGGAGTGCCAATAGTCATCAGAAGCTTAGAAGGGGCACGGAACAGATCCTCCTGTAGAGCCTCTGGGAGAAGCGTAGCCCTACAGACACCTTGATTTCAGACTTTTGCCTCCAGAACTGTAAGAAAATGAATTTTTTGTTGTTTTAAGCCACCAAATTTGTGGTAATTGGTTATAGCATTTCTAGGAAACTAATCTGGGGGTGGTGACCTAGTCTGATTTTTACTTTTTCGTGGATGGTTCAGCTGTAGTATGTGGAGACCTGGTCCAAATCAAGTCAGAGAATATTGGGGTGAACCAAGGAGTAGGTTTTTGCTTTATTTGAGGCAAGAGCTCATGGTAACTTTATTGGCCCAGGGGGATGACAGTGGAAGTAGGTAGTGAAGTAGTTAGTGAAGAACTATTTAGGAGGTAAAGTTGAGAGGACTTGGTGATGGACTGTTTACCAAGGTTAAGGAGAGAGGCAGGTATCCGTTATAAGATTCGTCTTTTGTTTTTGGCAGAAAAGTTGGTATTTTATTCATCCAAGGACTATTTATTGACTATCTACTATGTGTCAGGCAGTGTCCTAAATTCTGTTGACAGTGTGAATAAGACAGACAGAATTGCACCCTTTCAAAGATTATAGTTAACAAGGAAATGAGAATGAATTGTAATTTGTGAATGTGCACATACATGTAGTTCAAGAATATGTAAATAGAAAAAGTAATAAGAACATTGGCTTACTTTACCTTGGACCCAGAGTAGTCATTATACTGTACTTATGCCAGACACAGCTGAGCAGGAAGATGTCATGGGACAAAGGAAGTACCCTTTGAGTATAATGGCTTTTTAAAAAGGTAATCCCGGACACAATCTTCTTATGTTGAAGTGTAACAGGAACACTTATAGTTAGGTGTCAGGGTAATCTGTTATATCTAAACAAAATACAAAATTGTTTTCCTCTGTTTAAATGAGAGGATTGGACAAAATGATTCTCTAAGGTCCCTTTTAGCTCAAAAAATTTTATTTACTCCATTTTATAAAGTACAGTGTCAAGATCTATATTTAGAAAGGATTTATTAAGTATAATTGAAGTATAAGCAATAATTTATAAATATGTTTATATTTATAAGTATGTGAATAATTTAAAGAAGGTGTGAATTGTCACGTTTTTCATAGATGGCCCCTAGATCATAATCAACTTTTTGCCCCTGGCATGTTGACATTCCATGAATTTGGGATGTATCTTTGCTCTTCACTGTAGATTTTGTGTATTATTTATACCCAATGTTTATGTTAGCATTTTTTTTTTTTTTTTTTTTTTTTTTGCGGTACGCAGGCCTTTCACTGTTGTGGACTCTCCCGTTGCGGAGCACAGGCTCTGGATGCACAGGCTCAGCAGCCATGGCTCACGGGCCCAGCCGCTCCGCGGTATGTGGGATCTTCCCGGACTGGGGCACGAACCCGTGTTCCCTGCATCGGCAGGTGGACTCTGAACCACTGCGCCACCAGGGAAGCCCTATGTTAGCATTTTGAAGAAAAAGAGTTGTGAACACTTTGCATTTGAGTTTTGGGGGATTCTCAGTCTAGTTTCAGATATTACATCATATGACTTTAAGTCTTATTCCATCAGTTGCTGGTCAGTAGCTTCCAGTTGGCTCTCTAGCTTGAGCTAAATTTAAAAATTGGTATAGTCTTACTTGTCTGGTTTTGCTTTTGTTGCCTGTGCTTTTGATGTTATATCCATGAAATTACTTCCAAGTTCAATTTCCTGAAGCTCTCCCTATGTTTTTTTTTTTTTTTTGGAGTTTTAGTTTCAGGTCCTTAAGTCTTTAATCCATTTTGTGTGTAGCGTAAGAAAAACATCTGATTTTATCCTTTTGCACATGGATATCCAGTCTTCCCAATACCATTTGTTGAAGACACTATACTTTCCCCATTGTGTGTTATTGACACCCTTGTTGAAGGTCAGTTGACTATATATGCGTGGATTTATTTCTGAGCTTTTTATTTCTATTCTATTGGTCTCTGTCATTATGCCAGTACCATACTGTTTTGATTACTGTAGCTTTGTAATATATTTCAAAATCAGAAAGTGTGGTGCCTCCCACTTTGTTCTTTTTCAGAGTTGATTTGGCTAGTTGTGGTCTTTTGTGGTTCCAATGAAAGCAAAAATAGACAAGTGGGATTATATCAAACTAAAAGGCTTCTGCACAGCAAAGAAACAAACAGTGTGAAATGGGAACCAATGAAGTGGGAGAAAATATTTATAAATCATATATCTGAAAAGGGGTTAATCTCCAAAATATATAAGGAGCTCCTACAACTCAATAGCAAAAAACTAACAACTTGATTGAAATTGGACTATAAACTTAATAGACATTTCTTCAAAGAAGACATACAAATGGCCAACTGATGTATGAAAAAAAAATGCTCAAAGTCACTAATCATCTGGGAATGTAAGTCAAATTTATAATGAGATATCACTTCACACCTGTCAGGATGACTATTATCAAAAACAAACAACAAAGACAACCAAGGTCAAGGATGTGGAGAAATTGGAACCTTTGCACACTGTTGGTGAGGATACAAAAATAGTGCAGACACTATGAAAAATGTTATGGAGGTTCCTCAAAAAACTAAAAATAGAACTACCTTATGATATAGTAATTCCACTTCAGGGTATTTATCCAAAAGAATTGAAATCAGGATCTTGAAAAGATATTAGCACTCCTGTGTTCATTGCAGCACTATTCATAATAGCCAAGGTGTGGAAGCAACCCAAATGTCCATTGATAGATGAACTGATTAAAAAAATGTGGTATATACATACAATGGAACATCATTTAGCTCCCCAAAAAAGGAAATCCTGCTGTTTGCAATAACATGGATAAATCTTGAGGATGTTATGCTAAATGAAATAAGCCAGTTCACAGAACAAATACTGCACAATTCCACTTATAGTAGGTATCTAAGAGTCAAATTTATATAATCAAAGAGTGGAATGGTGGTTGTCAGGGACTGGGCAGGGGAAGGGAAATGGGGAGTTACCAATGAACAGGAATAAAACTTCAGTTAGGCAAGATGAATAAATTCTAGAGATCTGCTGTACACCATTGTACCTATAGTCAACAATATTACATTACACATTTACAAATTTGCCGAGAGGGTAGATCTCATGTTAAGTGTTATTACCACAATAAAATGAAAAATTAAAAAACTTATGCTGATTTGGCTTCATTCTGTGGGATTTTTCTAAACAGGGCCAGGACCTGAGTGTTAAGTATCCACTTTGTGAGGTTTACCAGGTTCAGCCTCTGAGGGAGTCAGCAGGAGGTATAAGGGGCAGCCTCCAAGGATGGAGGCTGAGGGCCCTAAAGGTGAATCCCTCTCCAGCACTCACACTATGTCTTAATTCTGTTTTGTTTTCTTAAACCTGTAAAATACCTATTTTGCAAGCTCATTTTGAGGATTAACACATCTGTTTATAAAGGATTTAGCACAGTTCTTGGGTTGTCACAGGAGCTGAAAAAAATTGTGTTGATTTTGGTTATTGCAAAAGTATTAGGAAGTGTCATCTTAAATCTCTATGAAACCGTTGTCGCTGGTTAGCCACTTTAATTAAATGCTCTGGATTCAAGTTTGAGTAGCTCAGCTCATTTGAGGAGAGTGGCTGAAGCTGTTCCAGAGGAGGATGTGAGGCAGGAACACAAGAGAATGAAGAAGGATAAAGATCTTCAGGATTTTCAAATAGCTTACTTCTGCTCCATTCAAATAGGCTTAGGGATGTTTAAAAATCATATTGTGTTTAAAATAGCATATTTCTAAAACATCCATATGTCGTATGCATCTGTTCATTTTACAATGCTTATTTTAAATCTAGTTTCATGTAATTTTGTGTATAAAGAAAAGAAAAAAATATTCTCCCAATTTATTGACTTCCTAGATGTTCCATGGGTGCTTCTGAAAGCTGCATTTGATGCTTTCCTTTCATCAGTGTGTTACTTAATATAGTATTATTTACTTAGCAAATGACTAAGTACTACCTTAGTGCAACTGAAGAAATACCTTACCATATCTCCTCAAAATGACCATATATATATTTCAGGAAAGATCCATTTATTTTAAACTATGTTTGAAACTCACCTAGGTTCATATTTTCTCACATTTTATCTGAGAAATGCACAATGTTTATTTGTAAAATGGAAATGAATTTTAATATTGCACTTCTTACTGCTGTGGGGTTTAGAGTTGGCTTCATATCATTAAATGCATGGATGAATTAGTGTATTTATTTGCATGTATGATATATCTGTATTTCAAAGCAAACATTTCAAAGGAGCACCAAAATATGTATGTAAAGTTTGTATTTGCCTCCTAGTAATGTTCATAGAGAGGATATGCATTACACAGATCTGGGTTTATAAGAAAAAATTGGACTGTTTGGAACTCCATTACCCAATTTTCATGGGCATACATGTAGGCAGACTTATATATGCAAAGTTTGCAAGTGTTTATGACGTAACTTTAAAATCTGACAATAAATAGGTAAGATCAATTTCTACCCACAGGTGACTTAATATTGGTCAAAACAGTACCTTTGCTCTTCTGTACTTACAACAGAGCCAAGACACACGGGGCCAAGAATAGTTTGTGAGACAGTCACTCACACCCATTTCATTTTATAATGTGGACACTTTACAGTAAATAACCTGAGACCAAGGACATATTAGAAATAGTGCCAGGGGGCCTGTATGTCGTTTTAGTCATCCATAAACGTAAACTTCTTTAATTAAGCACAACATGGTCTCATTTTTTTCATATGCTTTTCCCAAGATTTTAGTTCTTAGTTTTTATTTTATGATAAATAGCTTTTAATCATTACTTAAACGTATGAGGGCCTGGTTTCACTCTGATACATGTGTGTCCGATTCCCGTGGAAGTTAATGGAGGTTAGGAATATCTACAGAGGAAAGAATACACCCACAGCTTCTAAAATAAATTTAGAACAATTTAAAATGCCCTGGAGTAATAAAGAGCTAGTTTAAGGGGTCAATAAGAGGGTAAATATATGTTTTAAAGATTATTTTTGTGAAAACTCTGGTGGCTTTGAGGCTCAAGGGAAGAATAGATGGGTGTGAACAGAAAAAAAGGATAAACTAACAATTTGGCCTAGGGTAAAAGTGTAAATTACAGTTTACCTTGGCAGAAAGCATGTGCATGGAAACATTTTTTATGAGAGCTATTTATATCTCCAAGAGCAGTGTAACTGTTGTTTATCCCTCAGAATGTCCTTGTGAGGTGTGTGTTTTCTACCAGTCAGCCTTATGTGACAGTGACACGGAGATGCATTTATCATTCAGCTTCTAGGATCTAATATTTTAAGTTATCAACTAAGCTACTGTCAGTACACCCCCCTGCAAATGAGAAAATGGGAGAGTTAACGGGGCTTAGAACTTTGCTCAAACTCTTGAGTGGCAGCACTGGGATTGAATTTTGTAAGTAATCACTCTGTTGTGTTACCTAAGAGACATGGAACACATTTGTTGCTATGTACCATGCCCGCCTCTCCATCCTTCCACCTCACTCCCTTCTCTTCCATAGTCAGCTGTGTTATTAGCCATCAAGGATCCGGGAAAATACATGCTTAGATCCTCAGTCTTGAATGCTATTTAAATGTTGGCAATCCTACCCTCTCCTTAAAAACCATCAGAAAATATTAATTAGGTCAATGGAACCAAATGCAAACCTTCACCCCCACTCTCCTGAAGGCAGCATAACAAGAATAACCTAATGCCAACACCAGTTATAGTATAATATAGATCACCTATTTTGCTTTGCAGTTATAAAACCATTATAAAACAATAGAAAACCCACTGAACTAAAATCAGAAGATCTGGGTTCTAATCCAGTGCTTCTGCACTCTGGCTGCCAATTGGAAACACCTGGTGAGCTTTCAAAACCCACAGATGCTAGAGACACCCTTCGCCTCCCCACTCCCAAGAGTCTAATTCAGTTGGTTTGCAGTGAGGTTCAGGCATAGTATTTTACAAACTCCTCAGGTGAGTTCACTGTTCTACTTTCCATTTTATAACATTTGCTTTTTGTGAATTCCTTTCAAGGACTCAAGTACCATTAAGCTTTTATTTTCACATCTCTAAAATTGGGGCAACACATACCTAACCTGTTTGTCTCATACAGTCATGAAGATCAAATGGGGAGATGATTTTAAAACTTGTGAAAACTAGGACATGCTGTACAAACATGAGACATGATGACGATCAGGTTAGCTTTCTTGTAATTTAAAAATTAAATTTGAAGAAACCTTGGGAAAACCTTTTCCTCCCATTTCCAGTTTCTTTGATTTTGACATTGGTTCCTTGATAAAACTTCAGTCTGTTTTTACTTGGGTATGTACTGTGTACTTATGTATAATGTTTGCTAATTGATTTATGTCAACTCAGTGGTAAGAATTGATAGTGAGAAGTGTTGATTTGTGTGTGTGTGTGTGTGTGTGTGTGTGTGTGTGTGTATGCATGTACAAATTTGTTGACGTAGATATCTGGAAAAAACTCTTTCGATAGATTTAAAGAGTGGATAGTGATAAACACATAAAAAGGCAATTGGCCAAAGCATGTCATGGTTTATTCATTCATCTAAAAAAAGACTCTTTTGAGGGATAAATACGTGCCAGTCCTTCGCCAAGACATAGAAATAGATGACATTGTCAGTGCCCTCAAGGAATTCACAGGCAATTGACAACGACAGACAAGTAAACCAACACTTATAAACAATTATAAACAAAGTCATGAATGCTGCAATTGAAGATTTTTCAGCACCCTGAAGAAGTCTGTAAAGAGAAGTGAAGGGCATGAGAATGTGGTCAGGAACACGTAAGAGAAGATATTAAGTGTGAACTGAGTCTTGAGGGACACACAGAAGTTAAGTTAGATGGAGGCAAGGGATGGGTCTTCTGGGCAGAGGGAAAAGTGCTGGAAGAGAAGTGAGGGAATGTGGCCCATTCAGGAAAGTGTGTGACGTTCACATAACTGCATGTGAGAGGACTCTGGGAAAGTTGGTATTGGATGAGGCAGGAGAGAAGTAGCCAGGGGCCAAACATAAGTGGATTTAGAATTTATCCTGAAGGCAATGGGGATACATTTTATTTTACATAGGGGAGTATGGATTGGATTGCTTTTTTGTAAACTCACGCCAGTAACCATGGAGAAGGGAAGGAGATGGACTAGAAGGTAAGAGACCAAAACAGTTCACCATTGATGTAGTCCAGGCAAAAAATGATAAAAGACCGAACTGTTCCTACAATGGCAATAAGAAGAAGAAGGAGTTCAGTAGATTGAGCCATTTAGCAGAGTAGAATCAATACCATGCAGTGACAGATTAGTAATAATCATATTAAACATTTAAAAAATAAAACCCACACATGAATAATGGGATGTTAAAATGGGACTGTATTAGGCTGAATAATGGTCCTCCAAAGACACTCACGACCCAATTCCTGGAGCCTGTGAATATGTTACTTTATGTGGTAAAAGGGACTTTGCAGATATGATCAAGTTAGTAATTTTGAAATTATCCTGGATTACCTGGGTGGGCCTGATGTAATCACAAGGGTTTTTTAAGAGAGCAGCAGGAGGGTCAGAGTCAGTAGTAGGAGATGGGACAATGTAAGCAAGAGTTTGGAGCAATGCAAGGAAGGGATCACAAGCTAAGGAGTATGGGTGGCCCTTAGAAGCTGAAAAGGTAAGGTGACGCCTCCTCTAAAGCCTCCAGAAGGAAACATCACTGTCAGCTCCTTGATTTTAGACTTCTGACCTCACCAACTGCAGGCGAATACATTTTTTAAACTTCTAAGTTTGTGATAATTGGTTACAGCAGGAATGGTGCCAGGATTTTCTGTCTCCTTGTTGATCAGCCTTTGGATCCAGGGCATGATCTTGGATGAGGAGGCTCCGTTCAGCCAGTGCAATTCCCTCAGAGCTTTCTGCTGGCAGCTCTGCCAGCAGCTGAAGGGGGAATCTGTGTGGTTCATGTCAGCATCCACCACATCTGTTTTGTTTTGTTTTTTAGGTTAGATTATTAAGTTCTACTTGTTCAATTTTTTCTTTCTCTTTTATGCTGTTGTTTTTCCCTCAGATATTTGGCGAGTTTAGGTTTTCAGTTATATGTATGAATGAAAGTCTAGGCAGTTAATCTGCTAATTCTCTATCGCTGTCTATAGTAAGGTTCTCCTCTGAATGAGGGCACTAACACAGAGCTCCATGTATGTGATTGGGGCAAGTAGAGCGGCAGGACTCCTTTTAAGATGCGCAGGCAGGAAGCCATCTGGCAATCCCACATGCCAGAATGGGGACAACTTTCTCCTGGGGTGTTATTTCTGCTCGGTGTCCCAGACAACTTAAACTTTTCTTTAGAAATTAATTATCTGATTTTAAGCCTGGGGAATAAACGCTAATCCTGTATGCCATAGAGATCTGTGTGTGAGTGGTGGGAGAGGGGTTCCCGAACAAAGAGTGGACCATAGTCCAATATCGCCCAAACTTGTTTTACATAAAAAATCACCTGGAAACCTTGTCAAAAATCCAGAATCCTGAGTCATAATGCCAGATGCACTGAACTAGAATTCCCAGAGAAGGGTACTGAGGTTCTCTGTGTTTAACAAGAGAACTTGTTAAACTCCGAGTAATGTTATGATCAGCCGAGGTTGGTAACACATTCTATAGACAGTCCTTCAGTTGATCACTTTCCCCGTCCACCTACCCATTCCACTCTGTATCTGCTCCGTTGAAGTCTCTGTGGCTCCACAGCTAGGAGCAGTGCTTCAGATTCTGTTAGAGTTTTCTCATATGTTTGTTTGAGATGGAGGATCCCACTTTTGTTTACCTCTTAATGTGATAGGTTCCACCTGATTTCCATATTACAGAGCGTCATCAAACTCTCTGGTCTTCCTGTTCTAAATTTATACCCTTCTTAGCTTCTTTCCCGTTTCTCCAGTGGGTTTTAAGAAAAGAGGGAAGGTAGACATGTGCGCTCAAAATACCCTCTTAAATCGGACCTCAATAATCACACTTTGGAAGAATCTCCTGAGCTAGGCTGTTGCTGATGTGCAATGTGACAGGTTGGATGTGGGGCTAAGGGAGATGGAGCAGCCTTGGATCATTCTCAGCTGGCTGTTTTTAGCAATTGGGCAAATTTCTATGTGCTTCATGGAAAAGAAGAATTGAGGGCGGTATAGGAACCATTTTGCTGGGGAAGGAGAATGAATTTAGTTTTTTTACATGTTCAGCTTGATATGAAGGCCTAGGGAGGAGGTCTGATCTGGAAAAATATATCTGTGAGTCATTCATTCATTCATTCATCAATTTGCATATATTAAACACCTTCTTAGTATGTGCCAGGATATGGAACTGGAAATATCTTATAGGGGATAGAAACAGATAACTAAGCTAGTACCATAAAATATGATAAGTTCAATGATGGGAGATATCTGGAGTGCCTGCGATCTCATAGGAGAGGCACCAAACGCAGACCCAAGTGATCAGGGAAGGTCCTGACATCTAGGCTGAGACATGACGGTCTGGATGAGTCTGGCAAAGTGGCCTCGATGGGGAAGTTATTTGAGAAAGAATGAAGAGCCAGTATGAAAGGTGAGAGCCAAAGGAGAGTACAGGAGGAGTTCCAGTATGCTCATTCTTGCCAGGAAGAAAGGCAAGAGAGGAGGCTGGAAAGGCGAAGAAGGGAAGATAGTGTGGATCTTCTACACTGGGAAGCCGCTGGAGAGTTTCATCCTAAAAGTGGATCTGAAACCTTAGAAATGGATGATATCACCCAGTGGTTCTCTAGCTTTGGTCTGTGTCAGAATCAACCAAGAAACTTGTCAAAAGACACGTACTATGTGTAGCACTGCATTAAGCCCTTTACATAGCTATCTTCTTTACATATGTTATCTCTTAAACCTCATGATCTTGGAAAGAGAGTGGAATTTATATTCACAAGGTCACTTCTGGCTATGAAATCCCTGCCCTAACTGCCACACTGTGTTGTTTCTAGATACAAATATTGTGTAAAATAGACCATTGAATTTCTAGAGGACATATAATGAGGTCTTTGAAAGTTCTGAGATTTGCAGTGCCCCTGTAGAAAACCATTTACTCTCTCCAGTACCCAGAGATTTCAGTTCAGGAGAGCAGAAGGTGGGCCTAGGAATCTGAATTTTAACAAACCTGAAGCTATCACATGTTGTTGCGGATGATTCCCTGACCCTCCTTGGAGCAATTAGAGAATAGAGAAGAGGTCTGAGGTTGGTCCCTTAGGGCAGAAGAATACATGAAAATGACTGAGAAGAAATGTCTGGAGAAGTAGGAGATAAACTTCAGAAGAGTAGTATTATGGAAAAGGAGAGAATTTGGAGAAAGAGGTCAATGATAGGACAGGCAACAGCCAAGACAAGTTAGGTAAGGGCTAGAAAGTGCCCATTAGATCTTATCATCAGCTCACTGATAAGGCTGAGACCTTTTCCCCTAAAGCCATGATTCCCACTTCAGAAGAGCTCCTATTTCTGCTTGTCCATGAAGCTTGGAACTAGGCCTAATTTCCATTTTCCTCGTAGTTCTTCCTGTCTCGTAGAAGCAGTTAACAAATAGTCTCTGGAAAGTCATTTCTCTACAGCTTACCTGCGTTGGCACTTAATTTCAACCACAGCCTAGCTGTGAAGGACAGACTCACTGAAATTTCTTACAAAGTCACAAATATGCTCCAGGATTTGACCCTTTAAATATGAAAAGGTTATTTGTTTCAATAAAGTGCTGCTCAAGCAGCAGTCTCTTTACAGTGAGGATTCTACCACCCACAATAATTGGACTTGAAGAGAAGAACTGAACTTGGGTTTAAGAAGAACTCTGTGCCTGTTTTTAAAGGTAGGCCAGCAAAATTCTCACGAAGTTTAAGCTGGAGGTGGATAATTCATTGTTTTGGAGTATTTATTGCTTTCAAAATCAAAATAAACAGATTTCTGCTTTGAAGTTATACTGGCTATTCAGACACCAGAGTAAGTGACATCTTTTCAACATGCTGAAATGTACATGCCTGATTCCTGCTGGATTTTACTCAGATTGAGTCTCAACACAGAGTTGACTAAAAAACCAAGAGTGTTAAAATCTCCACTTAACTAACTCTCAATTATAGATGTTTATAATGTAACCTCATTATAACTATTATAATAACTATTATAACAATTATATAACCAATAGTTCCAATTTCTTCTTAGTAACATAAACCATTTCTCCTAAACTGAATTCTAAACCTAGTTAATACTCCTTCAGCATTCTTCCATTCTTATATTAATTCATGTATTGACCTTAAATTAGAGGGTCAAATTCTCAGCCCTGGAGATCCCATAGAAATTTTATGATAATAATAAATAACAATTATTGACTACCTACTATGTATGGCGTGTTATTATGTTCTTTACATATCCTGAAAGCCTCACAGTTTTGGGAAGTAAATGGTATTTTTCCAAGATCATATAGCTGGTAAGTGCTGAAACTGAGACTTGAACCCAGAAAGTCTGGTTGCAGAGTCTTAGTTCTTACTCCTGTATTAGATTGCCTCCAGATAGAAGCACTGTATAATATAGACTCCTCAATTTCATGAAAGCTATAGAAGAGACCTTTGAGAATTCTGAGATTCACAATGCCACCAAAGGAAACCACCTATCCTATGAACAGTGGATAGTTTCCTAAACTCATTCAAGACCTTGCTGACTCTCCTATAGACTAGCCTCACCACACACTGTCACACTGTGTGTATTCATCTACACCTAACATCACCATAGATTACACATTATAGACCACTGAGTTCATTAGCTGTCATCTGTTTATTCAACAAATGATTGAGCATCTGATAAATAAGACAAGGTCCTTGTGTTCGTGGAGTCTTTATTCTGGTGGCGCAGGGGGAAGACCAGGAATAATAAATCTACAAATATCAAGAGTTTAGTAGGTTACTTTGTCGTTTGCGTATACATGTAAATGTTGTTGAGGTTGTAGAGGGCACTCAAACAACGAAGGCATCTTTTAGGATGTGAGGAGAGACGAGTTTACGAGGTTGCTAAAGACTAAGGGACTTCTCTTTGGAAAGGGCTGAGAGCCCCCATCTTCATCAGATGGAAACACCAAGGGAAAATGTTGCTCGTTGGAAGGAAAGGAAGAAGTCATGTCAAGGAGGTGTTAGGCTATGAGTTCTGAGACATTAAGAAAAGAACATCTGGGTCACTAAGTTTTTTTGGTTTGTGTATTCCTGTCAGATAAGAGACAGTCAGTGGACATTTCTGTAGTAACCTGAGGTAGAACTTCAAGCTTCCAGAAGAAGAGGAAGAAAGAATACTAGCAGTTCATTTTAGAGTGTTGCTTCCTTTTACCTGCCAGTGCTCATCTTCCAACACCATTCAGGCCTTCTGAAATGGCCTCTCGCTCATCTGGAGAGTTTGGGAACTCACAACCTTTCATATCAAACTCTGCAGATAAAGCAGGATGAGAACTTAAACTCTTATGATTACTGCCATTAGAAACCAAGTAAAAAGTAATTTTCTATTACACTGCTTTTATTAATCGTGGCATATAGCTTATTGTTTGCTGTATCTTTAAATTACTTTGTATTCTAGATTCTGGTTAAGTGTTTTAACTGATTATTTTAGAGAATTATCATGAGAAACAAAACTATTTTTTTAATAAATTTATTTTGGCTGCATCGGGTCTTCGTTGCTGCTCTCGGGCTTTCTCCAGTTGCGGTGAGCAGAGGCTGCTCTTCGTTGAGGTGCGTGGGCTTCTCATCGCTGTGGCTTCTCTTGTTTCGGAGCACGGGCTCTAGGCGCACAAGCTTCAGTAGTTGCAACACACGTGCTCAGTAGTTGCGGCACTCGGGCCCTGGAGCAAACGGGCTTCAGTAGTTGTGGCATGTGGGCTCAGTAGTTGTGGCTCGCGGTCTCTAGAGTGCAGGCTCAGTAGTTGTGGTGCACAGGCTTAGTTGCTCTGCGGCATGTGGGATCTTCCTGGACCAGGGCTCGAACCCATGTCCCCGGCATTGGCAGGTGGATTATTAACCACTGTGCCACCAGGGAAGTCCAACAAAACTATTTTTAATAATTCACCAGAAAATCTGAATGAAAGGCCCATTAATTATTTTTATGGTGATATCTATGGAAAACACAAATAGATTAATTATTGCGTTAGCAATTACCATCAGCCAACCTACTAGAAATCTTAAGATAAGCGCTACCATACTATTCCTTTTTAAAAATTTGAGGTATAATTATCTCTAGATTATTTTCAAGACAATCTATTTGGTTATTTAACATTTATACTTTGTTCAAATTTATAAATAGAATTATTTTTTAAAATAACAAAATTAAATTAAGGTAATAAAAAAACATTTTGAACTTCAGAAATAGTGATTTTTTTTCCTCAGGAATGTATGTAAAACTTCCAGTCACCTATATTTACATTCAAAACAATACTCTCTTCTTTACTAGAAGAATAAATAAACTTTTCTGTTATGTTTATATCTTAATAGTTTGAAAAGCACTAGAACTCTGGAAATGACTCTGGATTTTAATTCTCTCTCCAGTACTTACTAGGTATATATTCTTGGACAAATCTCTTAATCTCACAGAGCTCTTACTTTTTTATTGATAAAACGAGGGTAAGCATGAAAAGTATCTCACAAGCTTGTTGAGAAGGTCAGATGAGATACCATATATGGTGTGGATAATGTGTATAAACTAGGAAAGCCTACATATATTATATACATAAACACACTCATAAAACATTTTTTTAAGATTGGTTAACTAGATTTGTAGGCAAAACCCAGTGAATTGATAATTATAGAAGAAATATTTTGTGTTTTAAGATAATAAAACCTCTTAGGAATTTCTACAACTCAATGATGTAAGGAAGGAGAACATATTTAAATGAATATGCCCCGTACTGTGGTCGGAACAGAGCACAGCCCATCCAGGAGTTATGCTGACAGGAAGAACACTTCTTCAATGGGACATGGATGCTAGATTCAATCTTTTAATTCTTATCTTAAACAACCCTTTAATACTTCATACAATATTGATTTTATATTGGTAAGTATATTTAAATTAATAGAAAGTAGTTGTCAACCTTATCCGCCCTCTCCAGCCCAAGTTCTTTGTTCATTTTGTTCCCTGCCCATTGCTGTGAAGTTAGAGATCTTCTCTTGTTTTGTTTAATGTACTAGCACATGTGGAGTCCCAGTCTCAGGTGGAGCAATAGGCAGGGCCACTGGGTGAGGCTGGAGACAAACTCAATAGAAGACATCATCACTACCCTTTAGGAGCTTCTGATCCAGTTGAAGGAATGCATATCAGCATTTCAAACAAGGGACCACACATTTATGGACCAACATGCCAGTGAGAGTAAATTGATATAGAAACTGTGCTGGCCTGAGGGAGAGATGATGGGCCCAAATACTTTTAATTCAGATTGTTTTCTGCTTGGGTATGATCTGCAGCCGTCAGTCACGATGTGTCTGAATGGTTGTCAAAAGCATGATTTGAAACTTTCACATCTCACAATTCATCCCTCTTCTATTCTTTTTACCCTTGCCCTATAAATTGGACAAATTGTACATTTGTGGGGTGATTTATAGTTTAGCTTATGTATTTTCATACTTACTGCAAGAGAGTACATTTATTCTTTGCTACAAAATAAAGAAGAAAATCCACACTGTCAAATCCTACCAAAGAGATAGTTTATTATGTCTAGACTAATTATTGTAGTAGTTGCATTAGGCAGCAACTGTTCTTTTGTTATACAACATGAAAAAGTTCCATTTGATTCTGTTAAATAACTAAATAATGTGACTGACTGTAACCATACTTTTAAAGTTATAGTTTATCCACAGAACTCTGCGTGACAGGGCTTAATTAGTTCTAATAAGCTATACCTGGTGGAGCTTGCCACATCAGTCAGGATAGGCTAGGCCCCCAATTTTTGTTCTCTGGTCTCTTTACTTTAAAAATTATTGAGGACTCCCAAAGAGTGTTTGTTGAAGCGGGTTCTAGCCACTTATTTTTCTTTTTCATATTAGAAATGAAAAATAAGAAAATTTAAAAATACTTATGATTTAAAATATCAACAACAAATCCATCACATGTTAATATAAATAACACACTTTCTGTGGAAAATTGCTTAATTTTCCAAAACAAAAAAAAATTCAGAAGGAGAGTGCCATCATTATAAATTTTTTTTCAAATCTCTTTAACCACTGGATTCTTTTATCAGCTTCTGCATCAGTTGGTTGCAATATCACACACCATGTAAATTTTGGAAAACTCTACTTTGCACTTGTGAGGGAATAAGAGCAAAAGGAAAAATAACATCTACATATTATTATGAAAATAATTCTGACCTCGTGGATTCCTTGAAAATGTTTCAGGAACCCCATACTCTGAGAACCACTGGACTAAGTTATACTATGATAATATACAATCCTCAAATCCTAGTGACTTAACTGTAATGTTTGGTTTTTTTTTTCCTTCTCTCTCATTCTCATATCCATTGTAGATCAGTTGGACATTTTGCTCCATGTCATTGTAGCCCTCACTCTGGGATCCATTTTGGTGGAGCAGAAACTCTTTAGAACATTGCTGGTAACTGTGGCAAAGGGGAAGAAGAAACGGCAAAAGACGCACTGATTCTTAAAGCTTCCCCCTGTAAACGACACCTATTAATTCTGCTCATGTGCCATTAGCCAAAGCAATTCACATATCCTAGCCTGACTTCATGAAGGCAGGGAGGTGTATAACCCTCCTATAGGGACAGACACAGGCTATTAGTGAATAGTAATACTGTCTACTATATTCAGTCATATATAAAGCACATCTAACTCTGTTGTGTCAAGTGATTAGATGCTTATAGACTTTGATCTTTGTCAGATGTTAGTAAGGCAATCTTTATCTTTGCCTCCAAATCTCCTTTTCTAGGTGTCTAGAATTTAACAAATGCCTGATGTGTATTTAGTGTTGAATAAACATTCATTATCTATATGGACAAGTATCTGATAAAATATCATTTAGATATACTGTATATAGCATGACACTTACGTGCCTAGAATTTCAATAAGAATGATATATCCAAATACTGGCCAGGTTAATTTTGAATCTTATTGATAATCTAGCTCAACTCTGTCATTTAACAGATGATTCAATTGAAGTGTGAAGAAATTAAATACCACCATTTTAATCCTAGAAATGGAAATAAGCTTAATTGTGTCTGGCATGTTTTTTGAAAATTGTGTTGAGTTTAGGAGGGCTTCTAGATAAGTCCCGATAAATAATCAAATGATATCATCTTACAGATTTCTGCATCAGAGTTGCATATTGTACCAAATCTAAAATTTCTAGTACTCAAGAGAAAAATTAAGATAGTTTTAAAGCAACTATAGCCTAAAAACTTTATTCACTTTGCTTCCCTTGAGGTGCCACGGGAATAAGAAGTCTTTGTCAAATTTCTAGTTCTCATACAGGCTTGAACTTATTCTGAATGTTGCCATGTTGACTACTTCTACTGCAAAAGCCATTTTCTAAAACCAATTATGCTCATAGAAATATCTTGCAGATCATAACAAGGTTATATAATATAAATCGCCAAGATGTGGGCGATTGATCCCACCTCCAAGAAATCCTATTAAGCGTTTATGTTTTATTCTCATTAACTCTAGAACCAAAAGTGCCAAACTTAAGTAAAAGAGATTGAATATAGACAAATATACAACACTGCATTTTCCCCAAGTACAGTAAAAATTAATCAATGAAAAAAAAAAGCTTGTGTTCTTAAGGTACATTCTTCCTAAAAACAATACTTGAGCTTCCCTGGTGGCGCAGTGGTTGAGAATCTGCCTGTCAATGCAGGGGACACGGGTTCAAGCCCTGGTTTGGGAAGATCCCACATGCCGTGGAGCAACTAGGCCCGTGAGCCACAATTACTGACCCTGCGCGTCTGGAGCCTGTGCTCCGCAACAAGAGAGGCCGCAATAGTGAGAGGCCCGTGCACCGCGATGAAGAGTGGCCCCCACTTGCCGCAACTAGAGAAAGCCCTCGCACAGAAATGAAGACCCAACACAGCCAAAAATAAATAAATAAATAAATAAATTAAATTAAAAAAAAAAAAAAAGAGTCCACCTTCCGGTGCAGCGGACACAGGTTCGTGCCCCGGTCTGGGAAGATCCCGCATGCCGCAGAGCGACTGGGCCCATGAGCCATGGCGGCTGAGCCCGTGCGTCCGGAGCCTGTGCTCTGCAACGGGAGAGGCCACAACAGTGAGAGGCCCCGTGTACCGCAAAACAAAAAAACAAACAAAATACCTTATTCCAGTAAACCTTTACAATAGCCCAATAAGGGTAGGTAAGGGACAAATACTCCCTTTTCATAGATGAAAAAATAAAGGCACAATCAGGTTAGGGGAGAAGCACGAGGTCGCGCAATGAGTCATTAACAAAACCAAGAAGTCATGATATTTTTTTCTTCCAGTATGGTGTCCCAGACATGTAGCCACTGTAACCATGATTATACATTTTGATAAATAACAGAAATACAAAAAGAATCCTGGTCAAAATATCTGGAATGAAACCTAAATTGTACATACAGCCATTATCTTTACAGGAAACAAGAAATTGCTTCCATTTTCAAAAACATGCTCCCCAGTATTTTTTCCCATTTTCTTTGTATTCAAAATTATCTATTGTCTAACTTCAAATAAATGCAAATATAACTGTGGTACAAAGTAGCATTTGTGCCACTAGTACCATTAAAAACCATCATGTGTGAATGGGTTTTAATTAGGCTGTATTAGATTAATCCCATGTCTCCATTGGTTGTAACAAATGAAAAGATAGTATGCACTGTCATGGGGATAGACATTTAAAGCTCAATGTAACTTTCATATTTTTCCATGTGATCGGTCAGCTAGGACTTCCTTTTAATTTGATGAAAATTTGGTTTGTAAATCAGAAAACCTTTTAATTGCAAGAAATGCGAAGCAGGAATCTTTTTTTTTTTTTTTTAAGGATTGACATTACCTTTGTTGTTTGATACATTAAAATAAGACCCATAAGGGACAGCTCTAAACAATGAACTTCATATAAAATAGATAAAAGCTTGCTCCTTGGGCCTACGTAGAAATTCAGACAGAGGCTTGGAAAGAACAACTTAATACTTCTAATATGATAATATTGCCTCGGTAGCAGTAGACTATTTGTTATAAAAGGTCTTGAATGTCATTTCCTAAAGACATTTTGAGGTAATTTTAACCACTCTTAAAATAATTGCATATAGATTATAGTTATTGTATAAGAAAAGACTTGCTTCCAATTTAAACAATGTTGGGAAGTTAAATGTAAATTTAAGTAGTGAAACCTAATTTTTAAATCAGAAAAATACTCCAGCCAATGTGTAAGTTTTGCTTTGTCACTATACTGTATTCCGTTCAGTAGAACAAAGACCAGTGCATAATGAGCCAATGTAAATGAAGTCAAATCAGCAAAAGCATAGTGGGGGAAGGGAGGTGTAAAATATGACAGTCGGTATAATGACCAGGGAGTAGAGAATTTAAATGTTTAATGCCTACACATTCAGATTCATTTTTCTGTCATCGCTTTGAATGGGTAGACTGAGGTGCTTGAAAGTCTAGAATGAAACCATCATCCCCTGGACCAGAAGAATTATTAATATTATTTAATAGCACAGATGTGGTCTGCACTCATAATCGTCCTCTTTCTACCACTTCCCCCACCCACTTCAGGAAAAAAAAAAAAAGAAACATGGTTATAATTAGAGTTGATTAGAAAATGCTCTAAGTGTTTATTTGGGGCTTTCTCTCTTACTCTCCCGCATATGTGCCAGCTTCTCATTTCCCAGCCATGATGGAAGCTCAGAACACAATAGGAACACAGCAACAATGTGAATTGCAAATACATGCATATCTTTCTGCACAACCTACCTGATTAACTCTTAATAAAATGAGTATCCTCTAAAAAATATCCTGAGCTGTAAATTGTTTTACGACTGATGACGGGCTTTGGAAAAATACTATACATGCCTTACAATCAACTAGACAGAGTTGTGTTAAACAGAATTGCTTAGCTCTTGTCTGTAAATTACTCCCCTCCCTCTCCAATAAAGGAATGGATCTTGCTTAATAATCTGTGCTGCTTAGCATGTGTTAAACTGTACATATGAAAATCTTCATATTTTACATATACCACACTTCAGGACTATAACAAGCCTTTATCTTAATGTTCTCATATTTAACATTTTCCTACATAGAGTGTGAATTTTCAAGAATACTGGCATAAAGATCACTTAATGCAGTGTCCCCCGCCATCCCATTTTCTCTCATGTGCAGTTCCAAACTATGGCTGTCTTGAAAGAGATTCATAAATTCATTTCGGTGTCTAGGCAGTTTAACATACAGTAATTAAACTGGAGCTATAAACAGCAAAGCATATACATGGACTTATCAGATTTCAATATTACGTTAAACTAGAGAATATTAATCCCTAAAAATGAGTGCACTGATAATATGAAGGTGAAATTCTATTGGGGGGGGGAGATGGGTGGAAAATGAAAATTATTGTAAAATAAGTTAAATTTCTAGTTTTAGCGTTAGTTAAATCATTGAAGATAATTTGTGTCTTTACAGTTTAAAAAAGGGAGAAAAGATTTCTTTGGCACTGGTGACGTATAATAAAAGGCTTCGGTTAAACTAGCTCCATGTACGGGAGGGGTGAGTGAGTGAGTGTGTGTGTGTGTGTGTGTGTGTGTGTGTGTGTGTGTGTGTAGGGTTAGGGAAACACAGGAACCTGAATACTTGCTTTGTAAATATTTAAGCTTTTTGCAGGCTGGAATTTAAAGAAGAAATAAAATGCTAGCCTTTTACCTTTGAACCCTTTGGTGAAATATCTTAATGTGGCCAAATGTGAACATAGTGAACTTAATCAGTCAATTTGACTGAGATTTATGAAGTTTTTCATTCTAAATGCATTTACATAGACACAAGCACATGTATGTACATAAATATATTTTATTACATGCATTTTACACAGACTGAACCTTAAGCAGTTGAAGTAGTAAAAAAGCCAATCAAAATACTCTTCATATATCCTTAAGTCCATAAACCTCTTTAAATTGTCTCTTTTAAAAAACAACTAAATTATGGAAATGCAGACTTCATTACAGAATATTTGCCAGTTATATCTTGATTCTTATTTGAAATTCCCACAAGAATATAGGCATGACAGTAATATAAACCATAGGAACAGGCAAAAAAAAGTAGAACACAGGGACTTGTAAATAAATCCATGAATATCAAGAAGCACAGATGCTGAGATTATGCATTTTTACTAGTACAGTTCTGTGCTTGTAAACTATAAGGCCAGACATTTGTAAGATGCAGTGTAGCAGGCTCTGCAGAGGGAGGGAGAGGAAGGAGAGACACTGAGAAAGGTAGGGAGGAGGGAAGAAGGGAGGGAAAGTGAGTGAGAGGCAGGGGCGGGGAGAGAGAGAGAGAGAGATTGAGAAGAAGAGAGGGGGGCAGATAGCCAGACACAATAACGCATAATAATGTTAACATTCCTGCATGTCTAATGGCTTAAATATGCTGTGTGCCTCACTCTAGCCCCACACGGCAGCTGATGTCAAAGAACCATTTAATATTTTATCAATAGTCCTTCTTTGAACCAAAAAATATTTTTTTCCCTATAAAAAGAATTCAGGGGCTTCCAAGCATGAAAAAAATTAAATCTCTTGAATGGCAAAATTTTAAGACACAACATATTTGTGAATACCTCATGTTCAGCAAGATTCACACCATTCTCCAATGCATCTTACATTATTTACATCTCAGCAATGTCAACATGTCTTATTTACCAAGGAAACATAAAGTCATATTTTTAGCATCTCTTTTTTTCACATTAGGAATGTATAGCTTTACTTTTTAATGTAAAAGAAGCCCATTGATTGAATTATTATTATAATACCAGTTGGACTTTTAGGTTGTTGTTGTTTTTTGGTGGAAATATTGTTTTCTTGTTTGGTGGATACTATGCCTGTAACAAAGAATGACTGAATTGTCTTAACAAAGAAGATGAAGGCTGTATGTGTTGGTTACAATAGAATAACCACCTTCCAGATCTCTTAAATCTACAATATATGTAGTGTGGGTCCTGAGTGGCTTTTGTTTTCAATGTCTTTTGTAAGCTTTTAGGGTTTTTTCTGCATCAAATGTCAAGTTAATTTACAGGGCGCTATTACTGATATGTTTCCTTGGCTTGTGGTTTTCTGTGAAAGGCAGGCAGCTGAGACCAAGTCTTAGGCTAGGGGGGAGGGGCAGCCGGCGAGCCCATAACACATACACTGTGCCAGGGTCTGTAAATTGGCTGCCTGTATGACAGCGGGCCCAGTGAAACCTCTGGTCTTCATTTGCATGCTGAAGAATATCCAGGATTAAACCAGACTGATTTTCATACAGGATTTAGACCTGACATTTATTATTCGGTTCACAGACCTCTTGAAGGAAAGTTTGTTTTCCACTCATAGATGAAAAATCTTCTAAGATAAATAAAGACTGGCTTAGCAGTAACAGTAAATAAATAGCCTTCCTGTATTTCTTATGAATTTATCATATATGATTACCAGACAGATGTTTGCCACCAAATTACTATATTTTTCTCTTTAGCAGTACTAAAGAAAAATGTCTATCAAAGCCCCTTGCAGTATTTGTAAAACATATCCATTTAATTCTGGAACTTGATTTTTCATAAATACAATTTAGAGGCAGATACTTGAGTTTTAAAACAAAACAATATCGGAGTAGTAAAATACTCTGAAACGCTTAATTTTAAATTTGCTTCATGTGTTTTTATGAGGACAGAGAAGATTTTGGTTATACTGTAAGCATCAATTACACACTTTTATATAAAACATGAAAATTATAAATGAACATTATACATGAGCCCTGTGTACCACATTTATAATACAGATAGTTCATTTTCATTGCCAAATAGATCCATAAAATATTCCAGTGTCTTTTAACATTTAGGTATTAACTGTTTGTCCAGACAAATACTTATAATCCAATACTTTGACAATATTTTAACTAAACCAAGGTTTAATTTCTAATGTTCAAACAAAACATAGTTTGACACAGTGCCAATATGAAGAAACATGGTACAGTTGCTTTACGTTTTCTGGAATTCATTTTCTGTGTGGGCCAGAGTAAAGACTGCAAATAGTGATTAAGCAGGCCCAGAAGAAATTTAGAATTCCTCATGTATTAATAAACACAACAGACTTTTCAAATGCATTGAAAACACACTTTATTTAGTTAATAAATGTATGGTAAAATAATACAAATGTCAGCAATTAAATATATTATTGTTTCTGTCAGTGCATATGGAGAAAACACTGTAAAATCTGCTATATATTTGAATTTTAAATGTATCAATGGAACTTTTGAAAATGTGTTCTTGTATTTAATTTCTTTATGGATATTAACTTATTCATAACAGATCTTACACATGGACAATATGGGATATATTCTTTGGAAATTTTTGTTTGCTTTAATGTTGCATTTTATTATAAATGTACATATGAATCACATTTACTTCTTCAAATCAATTTATGATTATACTCAGTAGGAAGCATATATGATTAAAGTTTTAGATAGAATATATCAATGAACTTCTCATAGTGTGATATCAGTATCTTATATACAAATTAGATTATTAACCAAGCATTTAATAAATGAACAAATGAGTCCATCTAGTTTTGCCTTAATTCAATTACCATATATAATATGCACACGAATAATCAGACTCTTTACCAAAAATTAGGTAAAACCAAAGAGGAATTATTGCTGGGAAAAGATTTTGGCCATCTTTAGTGAAGAAATATATCTCCTTTATATGTATGTAAATTACAAATGTTAGCATAAATATTATTGCAAAATGTGTCTACACATGCAAAGTGAAGAAAATCAAGGCACTTATTTGAACAATTCAGGCTAAACCCCTCACTTTCACTTGCAATAGATAATTGAGGCAAAAGTGTTTTTCCCTTGAATTATCTGGATGATTGCATCAATTCTTCACTTTGCTTTATACGAGTATATAGACATAGCAATTGTGTGTCTTTAGAAATTGCCACTTTAAAAACATGCAAATACAGAACACATTCATTTACGACACTGCTACTTTATAGGCTTAATACACCACTGGACTTATTTGTTAATGAAATTGGAATCTTAAAAAAGGGGAGGGGTTAAATATATTTTCCTAAGTAATTATTTCTAAAGCAACTTACAGTGATATTTAGATGTGACATACAATTATATATGCATCATGCAAACTAGGTTTCTCCAACCTTTTCTGGCATACTAATGCCCCAGTCGCCTTCATTATTATTTCTATTAGCAGTCTACTTCCGCAGTAGGCCCTGATAATTGTACGGAGAGTATTCACGATGGTGTGTTACAAATACAGTACGGAGAAACATTTAATTGTGAAAGTTTGACCCTCCACCTGAAAGTATATGCTTGAGAAAAAGGAATTCTGAATCCAGTTGGTTAGAATGGGGAGGATCATTTTCAATCAAGCCAATTTTTAATGACTTTATTGTTAATACACTTAAAAACATGGCTGATATAATGACTTGAACTCACCCGGTTATTTCGTCCTTTCTAGTGACTGCATAAGAAATAGATATTAATTGCCCTGCCATTTAAAGTTCTTGATACAATTCACATTTACTCACTTTAAACTCAAGATGTCTCTCAATTAAATTCTGGGCTCTTTATATCTTCAATGTAATTAGTATTGTACAATATTCATGACAAACATAAGGAACAAGGAAGAGAATTCCTACTTGGTAATCATGGTAAATATGAAATTGTCAAGCTAGTTCTAATTAGTCACTGAGATAAAGATAATATACAAGTCTCTAAGAGGTACAACAAAACTTAGAACAAAATTCAGATATGTCACAATTAGATTATTGTTTCAAATGCCTATGCTTAATGAAGTTGGTGAACCCTGTTTGCCAAATAATTCTGTCAGGCAAGCAGTCATAGTTTAAAAGTAATTAAGCAATTCAGCCTCATCTTAAAATGGCACATGCAAAGGTCCATGTTTTGTTGGTTTGGAAATGTGTATGCATCCTCTAAGAAAATTCAGTGTATTATACTTTTTAAACTTCAACAGGTAGAGAATCATTTTTAAACTTGCCTTTAAAAAACATTCTAGTAAAGCATTTGATTGTTTAACATTTTTATTATTCAAGTTCTTACCATTTCACACTACTCCCTAGAGAGGGGCCAAGAAAATATTTAAAATACTATAGAAATATAAAGGATAAGATATTTGTCACTCTCGTTTAAATTGATGTATGCCGCTGTCCTATAAACGTCACATCGGATAACCCTGAAAAATTACCATGAATCTCCATAATTACGCATATTCATGATGCTGTTTTGCATAGTGCTAACAGCAGACTGCATGTGGGGTGGGACGTGAAGGGGGGTAGGAGTGATGTGATGGATTAAAATTATTACTAGTATCATGGAAATAGACATAGCAACAGTTCCATTTTGTTAGGTCGTAGAAAACAAAAGCATATCATAAAATTGTGTAGTAATTAAATAACTCGAAATTTTTCTCCTACATATTTCTCAATAAAAAGTTAACACCGACAGACTGACTAGAAACATCATTGTTACTTGAAATGTGCTTATATTTGTCATAGATTCCTAGGTATAGGACTATGTCAACTGAAAGGAGACGGTGCTTGTTAACTTTTTTTGAGGCGGGGGAGTGGAGAAGGTGAGGTGATGGAGAATTTTCAAGCCTTCGAAGTAGTACACAGGTTTCTTACATGGTTCAAAAGCTCTTGATGAGCTGAGTGCAAATCATGTAGGTACGTTTCTTCTGATAAATATGAGAACAGAATCATATTTAGTAAACTGTTAAAAGGCTCTGAGAGAGAGAAAAGTTGTCTGGTGTCTATCTCAATAGTTTTTTTGTGCTGAGGCAGAGAGCAGAGTTCATCAGGGACTCTAGAAGTAATTATCGACGGAGTTTGGGTAATACAAATGCTTGGGTAAACAGCGATTGTTCTTTCCACAAGATTGCGAGTAGAAACAACAATACTGGTATTGTCCTCCACTTCTCATTAAGGGGACTCGGGGAGGGAGTGCTGCACTGCGAGGCGGATGGGAAACTGACAGGCAAACTGTGCTCGGAACGACTCTCTTCTGATCCCACTACCACAAACTCTGGCTTTTGGCATCAGGAGTGCCAGCTGCATCAGGAGAAGCCAAGCCTGTCATACCATCTTCACATCAAATCTTCAGGATACAAGAGCTAGAGCATAGTTAGAGCTTAATGAAGAAACAAATACAAAAGGGAAGATTAGGCCTTGTTAACACTTGCATTCATTTGTTCTTATAGAAACTGCATTGGATGGGTTGTTTTATAGAACTCATTCTTTTTTTCTCTTAAGCAGAAAAGTTACATTGAGGATGCTTTTTTTTTTTATTGTAAATACATAGGAAAAAAAAATCTTTCAGTTCCCCTGTAACTATCAGGCAACAAATTGTTTTGTCAAAAATGCCATTGAAACAGTGATGTCCATGACAACTGTCAAAATTGGTAAATAAATACTTTTCATTTTTTAATATTAATCTTATTATACTTCTTGCCACATCAAGCATTTCCTTGCATACTTAAGTGGTACCATTGCATTCTTTTGAAAAATTGGGATGTGAAACTTTATCTATTGTTATTAGATAACAAACAGTCTCCTTTCTGGGGTGAAAAATTTATGTTTCATGGCACCACATTGCTTTTATCTTCAAATTAATTGCATTTGAGAAAAAGGAATCATAGTTTTAAAGTTCACTATAAACTAGCCAGAAAGTTTGACAGCAGAATGCTGCAATTATTTTTTATTGTTGTAAGCAATCAGTCAGCTGTACAAAGATGTGTTGTGTACAGCTGCAACGTAAAACCTATTTTTGTTTATGCTATCTGTCAACCACTTAATATGGCTAAGGTGCATTCTAAATGATATTATTCCAAAGGAAACAGGAACGCTCTAAGGAAATAATGTACTTTCTATTCTATGCTTTGTGTGTAGGGCCTACCCAAGAAAGGCTCATAATGTATGTGTGGTTCTTAAACTTTAGATACATGTTGAAAGAAAATGGGCAATTTGTTGTAGACTTTGAAGAGGGGAATATGTAATACCTGTATCAGGACTAGAGATATTTGATTTTTACAAATTCTCAGATATTTTAGATGCAAACTAAGTGAGGAGACCCTTCATGTGCTTTGCCTTGCTTATGATGGGAAACATAGGAATATGGACAGCTAGGTATCCTTTCAGAAAGTAACTTTCTGTAGACATATGAAAAGACAATACTCAAACACAGTGCAGCCTAATTACTAAAAAAATTATTTTTATGAGAAAGGCATTTAAAATTACATCCTATATTTTCAGTGTGGTGGGAATGGATCCCCTTTATTCTGTTAGTGTCAGGAAATATCACCAATGTAGTGTTTTGTGCTGAGTTCCAGCTTTTACTGTTTGTGGTTATTATATTATGTTTGACATGGTTTTTGTCCATGGTATCTAAAATAGCCAAACAAAAGTGGACCTTGAAATACTCAAAAATATCTCCTATTTCCTAGCGATCATACTTCTCAGTACTTTGAACTGTAGATGTCACCTTTTTAAGGTGACTGCATCTCAAAATGTGAGGTTATGTTGTAGGGAGCTGACCTCGTTACAGACACTTCTCAGAGAATTCGTTACAATGAATTAATTGATTAATCTTTTAAATGGCACTTGGTATTTATAAGTGGCAATTCTCATATGCTTTCAGACCAAGAGCAGTTAAATAATGAATATTGCTATTTTTATTTGTTAATTTTATTAGCAGTCTCCTCAGTGGTTTATAATTAAACATGACAGGTGGATTTGCATGATGTCTCTAAATGTGCTTAGCTACTCAATAGTATTAATGTAACTTTTTGTGATAACAAGTAAAATGAGACTACATTTTTCTCTCTGATCAATAGAACTCCTTTTTAGGATTTTATTAATATTTCAGCATTAATGTGACTATACTTTATATTCATCTCTAAAACTGTCCAACCGATTTTATGAATCCGTTACGTATCAACAGGACTTGCAACTAGAGAATGTACAAGAGAATCTTTACCTCTGGAATTCATTTCATCTTAAGTAAAACATTATAAAATATGTATGTGTTTATTTGGATTACTTTAAGACAACAGTATAACAGAATAGAGTAAAATAGCTCATGTTATCTAAAGCAAAATTTAACAAAAATATTTATGTTTATTGTACCATAATCATCACGTGTACATATTACATATATTTAAATATTTTACTGACAAAATGAACGCAAGAAAGTTTTCTGTTTGAATATGTATGAAGCTGGACTGAAGTTGTAGAGTTTAGGTGAGAGTAGGTAGGGCTGTGAGTATTAATATTACATGTATTTGATTGACGGTGATCTGGCTGCATTTTAGATCACAAAACATTATTTAAAGAAGTTGATATTTTTATAAAGATTAATGTTAATTTGCACAGGTTTATAACTTAGTTGAACAAAAATAAAAGAAGAAATTATACTTTTATTTAGATCAGGAAGTATATACCATGAATTTAATTAAACTTTCCTTTAAAATGAGTTTTACGTTGTTTTCCACACAACGTGAAGAATCAACGTTTCTCTTTAGTGTGTGGAAAAATTTGTTTGGTAAGAATAGAATAATTCAAATGTAGCTAAAGAAATTAAGTATATAGAAATATTGAATATTTGGGCACTGGATAAGCTTCTTTTGAGTTGTTTTCTTTTTTGAAAGATGTCATCCCTGATCAGAGCTCTAATGAGAATGAACTTCCGTCGGTGCTCTCACCTGCCCCTTAACCACTAGCGGTGTGGAGGCAGAGGGGGTATGTATAGCAATAAAATCGTGGCTGGGCCTAGTAGCAACCGATTTCTGCTATAGCATCCTAACCTCAAGCTTGCTAAACTTAGAGGCACAATCCCATTAAAAATTCCTCGTGGTTCCCACCCCTGTTACAGAGAAGAAAAGCACAGTTTTCTTGGAGGAGAACTGACTAAAGGGGTAGGAGCCGGGGAGTTGTTATGTAGTCAGAGTTCTTTTAACCTGAGCTCATACTTGTATGTACTGGATAAGTGTATCTGTTCACTCTCTTTTCCACAGGCTTCTATCTCTAGGAGCTTAAGAAAATCCATTCATCCAAATTGTAGTTTGCCTAATATTTCCACTCAGGACGAACGCTGCTTGGCTTGAGTGAATCAGGTGGTCATTTTGGCATGTAGGAATTTACCTGTAAGAGGGCTGGCTTTGGAGTGAGGAGATCTGGATTAGAATTGCACCTTGTCCTTATTTGGAGCATTGTCTTAGCTTCAGGAACTTCTTCCTTACACGGTGACTCTAAAGATTACATAAAATATCATCTGACAAAATAGCTACTACTATATCTGGAACATAAGAGATGTCCCAGAATACTGGTTGAATTAAAATTTGAATGTGTAGATACAGTCCAGGATAAATTCAGAGCTGAGTGGTTTTTTAAGAATGGTGGTTTTATCTTGAGCAATGCATGGGGTGGTGGCAGGGGAGGGGTGCCCTCAGAGCCCCTTCATCATCCGGGAAAAGCGATGAGGCCCCGCGTGGGGCTGTTGCTTGAGTCTCAGGTCAGAGTTGCACATTTAACCAAACCATGTGAAACTTTTGAGTGTTTTCTCATAGCTACAACTCAGGCAAGAATCAAAACACTAGATGCTTAGAAGCAAACAAAAAGAACGAAAGTTCACACAGAAATCCAATGTTTTTTTCTTTTTTTAAAACACAGAACCTAATGTATGATAGATTAAATAAACATTTGCTGAATGAATACACAAATAAAGGTGTATTTTAAATATGATACCACTAAATTTGAAAATAAGTAATTCCAAGTTCACCCCCAATTCCATCCTTTTTTTCTTTTGAGAATAAAAAGTTCAAGAGACTTTAAGAGAATGAAGCGCACTCTAAAATGATCCATCATTATGTTCACATATGTTGAAGAAGAACCTACTTGACATACATCTTTATGGAGTGTAGCTTTAAGTATAAGAATAAGCCCATATTAATACATGTTTCTTGTACAATTTTTTAAGCACACATTCTAGCATAGTTACTACATATTTATTCATGGGATAGTCTATCATTCCTTCATAGTACAAGCATCTATTTAGAATATTTTCCTAAATAACATAGTCAAATGTTTACCAAACATGCCCTTTAACTGTCTTATGAAGAAGGATATATTTTCAGACATCCACGTAAATTTGGTTTCAGTCAAGATTGCCAACGTATGTAGGCCAACAAAATGAGTGCCTCGGCTGCAGACATTATGTTGACCTGTTAATCTGCATTTCATTTCTGACTACTTTTGTATTTAAACTTAAATTCTATAACCTATATATGCATTGGGGATTAATTATCATTTGAGAATTATCATCCTACTTAAAAATAACTGTAACAGCAAAAACAGGTGTTCATTTCAACCATCAACTTTTTTTCAAGATTTGGAGCTTGCCTTCTTGAGAGTTCTTCCGTACAGCAGAGTGAAGAGGCAACTTAAAAGTGATACCAGTAGGAGTTTGCAGAGATGTCACTTCATAATGGAAGGTGGCATCTGTGGAATTCCTTTATTCTCTGGCATTCATAAAAATTATACCTCATCTGTATACATTTTAAGTGCCAATATAAATATAAAAACTTTCTAAATGATATTTTCCAAGTGCATATAAATCACATAAATCTCAATGATTCAAAATAAAACCGGGTGATACTAATACTTTCTTTCTGGTAAAAAACATATATTGATTGGGAAAAATTATAAAAATACAGTCATCTCAAACTCAAAATAAGTAAATGAAGCAGATCAATTTTGTACAGCTGCCAATGTATTAGCCCATTTATAAGAGATAATAGTAATGTAAAAACGTGTGCATTGAATGTTCAACTTTGCAAGCGCATTCATAAAGATTAGAAAGGGAATTATCTTTTTTCTAAATACATAAAATTACATACATTAAAATTAAATACATTAAATACATAAAATTTAATGCAAAAAAAATTTTCCTGTTTCACTATTTGTTTTCCTCATTGTACTTTGAAGTTAAGGCCCAAAAGGACCTCTCCATACACTGAATTTAATTTTGCCCATTTTTTATCCCTGGAAAATTGATGATGATTTGAAGCCGTTATTTGAATATTTATCTTAAAAGTATTCACTGGTTATTTATTTATTTATTTTTGGTGGCTTGATAACATAATGAATATTTTAACCAAAATAATGAAATCAAGATGATGTATTTACCTTTTTCTTCTATAGTATTGTATGATCTGATAAAGTACACTTATAGAAATTATCCTACTAAATAAATAAATAATAAACTTCATGCCCAAGTGTTTTCTGGATAGCAGACATTTCTCAGAGTAGCATGTTTACTTTAAGATATTTTCTGGTTATTTTTAAGACATGTGACTTCACCTTTTTAGGAATTTACTGAAAAATCTTTGCCAACATTGAGCTTTTCAAGTAAAAGGCATAGGTTTATTCTTCAAGGGTTTCCTTTTCCCACTGTATGTGGTAAAGGACTTATAAGGACAAATTTAATCAGGCAGTTCACTATTTATAGTATATAAATACTTGAGATAAGCACAGAGAAACAAGAGGACAGTTGTGTCCCAATTTTATTTACTTCAAACAATATTGTATCACACAAGTTTTTACTGATGATTAGCACTCAAAGATGTGCTAGTTAAATGAAGCGTGTGTGGCATACCTCACTCATATCAATCCCCAACAAACTTCTAATAACAAATTTGCATTTACAAATCTTCATAATTATAAAGTTAATAATTTTCCTTATATTGTTCATTTTTAGCAAATGTTACATTTGCTTTAGAATGAGTTGTAATCAACTTATAGTGCTATCACATTAATAACATATTTTAATACCAAAAAATATTATCTATCTTTCCTACAATATTAGAATGCCAATTTTCAGAATTACTGCTCTCTGCTGCATACACACGCTTATGTGTTTCTCACCAATCAAAATCTTCTCTTTTTTTCTATATCTCTCTTTCTCTCTCTCTCCCTTTTCTTCCTCTATTTCCTGCGGTCTTGCCTCCTCTCCATCCAGTTCCCTTCTTCCCTGCCCTCAGTTCTCCACTGCAGAGAACAGTGAACGTATTAGGAACAGTCAGTTATGGTTGGGCTTCTAACCTAGCTCAACTCCAGCATTAGCAAAGGGATTCAGTTTCTTGAATTCATTAATAGTATTTTGCCACAAAAGGCTTTGTAGTTCTCTCCTGAATATTGAGCCTAGCTTAATAACATTCCATTTATGTTAAAGACACATTTAATCTGTTAATGTGACCTTTAGAAGTATTCTCTTGTTTTTCATTAAAGAAACACTGCCTTACAAATATTAATTATTTCTTGATGCCATATTTTAATTAACTAATCATGTGCTATTTGCAGCAATAACAAATGTAGTAATGTATGTGCAGTAATGCTGTGTAATGCAAGATCGATATCAAAGAATCCATTGCTGCAGAAAAGACATGTTTTGAGTATCTTCTCTGGATGAGTCTGCTTATATGAAACATTCAGTCTAGAATGATGCTTTGTTTTGCTTTGTGTTTTGTATTTTTAAATGCCAATGCAAGACTGATTAAAATGCTGAACATATTGTTAGCCCCATCACTAATAAGTGAACGTTCACTGATGCATATTAGCAGGGTCTAGCAATGTGGTGAAATTGTCACTTAAGTGCTTGGAATCTGAACACAGAAAATGACAGGCAATGCCGAAGGTCCGGCTCCAGTGCATGTCTTTACTGTAGCTGGAGTCACTGGAATGGTGAAACCAGTTTAGGTTCAAGGTCGCTGCTGACATTCAGCTGTCATGGCTTCATTGTCTGCAGGCCTTCTCTCCATTGACACATTCAAGAGTACTTTATAGCAACCACAAAGAGCCAGTCAATTGATACCATTACACTTCATGCACACACAAACCACAAGCCTGTTCAGGACTGTTGATACAGTCTAACATTTATTCATTAAGGGATCTATTGAAAATGCAACTTGCCCAGCCCCACTCTTAACAACATAGACTTACTTGTTTAGTCCAAACATTTAGCTACGTCTTTTTCAAGTTTTGCACAGCATTCTCTAATTGAGGTAACATTATCTGCATTTTAATGCTACACCATTTATGTCCAATGAAAGATTACCTGAAGAACCCTGCCATTACCACACTACTTTAAATACGGGCAGTCGTATAGAAAAAATATACACAAAAGATGTAAGCAGGGGGAAAAGGGAGATATTTATTTGTTCTGGGAGTGCCACGGAAATCCAATTGCTCAGAAATGAAATAAGAGTCTGAAGTGAAAGGAGGGAAAACCTAAGCTTGGGTCAGGGAAGAGGCAGTGATTAGCTCCATTGTTAGAAGCTCTTTGAGCTTCGTTGGTTGTAAAGAAAAACCCACTAATGAATCTATTGAAGCTTGCCAGAACTTTGTGTGGAAGACAACTTAAGTTATGGTGCTTATCTAAAAAATGGTAGTAAAGCATGTGGATATATAAAACAGCACATATGTCTCTTGATTAACAGCTTGCCCATAAAAACAAAAAAATTGTTTAAAGATTGTATGTTGCACAGCTAGCCTACTCAACATGTGTATGTTTAATTCCATATTCACAGGTCTTAAAAATAATCACATCAATGTTGAGATGTAAGAAAATATATCCTATTGAATATTCAAAAGACAGGGAAATAGGCAGAAATATAATGTAGCTAATTTCTTCTTGGTTTTCTACCAATATTTGTAAAGAAAGATTCGTTTAAAAGTCAAGTTTGAAGGCTGATTCATGCTTTGCATATTTTAAAAAGGCAAAACCCACTTCATTAAGGAATGTGATCAACTGACATAAAAAATAATAGACTTTGGAAAAAAGGACCAATATGTCCACGTACTGCATTTAGAAAAAATGTTTATCGTGCTTCCATCATATGTGGCATTTCCAACATAAAATTGAGTCCTTTTTGCTATTCGATATAATGTTTAATTACACGTGCCTATTTAACTCTACAGTATACTTGCACGGTTTAAAATAAGGCTGTCATTAATATAAGGATTCAATTAGGCAGCAGTATAGGAGAAAAAAATAACTGTGGCCAGTCACTTGGTCAAGATCATTGCTAGTACCTGGAAAACTTGTATAAGTAGAAATAGAACATAATCGTCTGAAAGTTTTGCCGAAAGTTTTGCCTAAGTGTTATATTGGTGAAGCAGAGTTCAAACCCTGAATAAAAAGAGATCCTCTCCCTTACCCACGTTCCCCATCATCGAACTCATCTATGGTTTCATGACTATTTCACAGGAATGAAGTTTGTTATTTGGGAGGTATGATTCTCCTCCTCTGAAGGAGTTGTTTTATAAATAAATGAGTGTTAGGTCAATGAATTCACTCATTTTTTTTCATGAGCACTGAAGCATTATTCCTCCAAAGCATACTATTTTGTTACAACAGGAATAACCACTAAGCAAGTTGTTTCTTATAATGCGAAAGGCCTCTTTACTTTTGGCATCTCAGATTTCTCACTAAGGCTCTGGAGACTTTTTGTGGAGATTACCTTGTGGATATCATGACATTGTCTCTTTAAACCCATGTCTACATAAGGGAAGATACCATTGCCATGGTCTTAGCACCCTTTCTTCAGGTCCTTATTAATTTGCTTCAGTGTTCAAACTAGTGTAAGCAAAGGCTAAATACAACCAAATAAAAACTAGTTATGTGGGTGTAGTTTTTCTCAAGTCCAAACCATCAGAAATCCATTATAAAATTTGTTACCAAGAATGTCTTCTCTTTCTCTTAAGACTTTATTTCACAATTTTGACTTATTATTGACCAACAGAAGAATTTGAGGATGAGAATTGCAAGAGCTATATCAAAAAATTGAGGAGGGGCTTCCCTGGTGGTGCAGTGGTTGAGAGTCCGCCTGCTGATGCAGGGGACATGGGTTCATGCCCCGGTCCGGGAAGATCTCACATGCCGCGGAGCGGCTGGGCCTGTGAGACATGGCCGCTGAGCCTGCGCGTCCGGAGCCTGTGCGCCGCAACGGGAGAGGCCACGACAGTGAGAGGTCCGCGTACCGCAAAAAAAAAAAAAAAAAAATTGAGGCGGTAAAGGGAATCAGTATTTTTAAAATACTACATTCCAGACATTGTATTGGGCACTTCACCTTTGTTGGTTAGTCTCCACAACTTTGGGATTATTATTATTTCATTTTATGAATGGGAAGAAAGAAGCTCCAGGATTTTTAGAAACTTACCTGAGGCTACAAAGCAAGTAAGTGGTAAAGCTGCAATTTAAACTCACGATTATATTCTCATGAAGCTTATGCTGTCTTGGATACCTATTTTAGCCAAAGGACTTTGGTAAAATGTAGCTAATGTTGCTGTTGCCATTTTTGGTGAATACTGCCTTCTCTCTCTCATTCTCTTTCATATCGCCTCACTTCAAATTCACTCACTATAAAGAGCTTTTCATTTTGCCTTTCTTTCTCTTCCTTTCTTTCCTTCAATCCAAGAGAACACTGAAGATCGACCATCTTCCATATCAGACATCTTCCATATCAGCTTAACAGAAGCAATTTCACTGAGAAGTGAAGATGATCTATCTGCACACAACTGTTTCTATTGGGTTACCTTTTCTCAAATAAAGTATATGAATATAAGTCTGTCAGTCCGAAATTCTGGGTCTGTAAATATTACTTAAAATCATTATGGCATATTATAATCCTTCAAGCTTCCCTCCAAAACTATCTTCTATTTTTTTTTATTAATTTAACAATATTTTCTTGAAAATTTCTTCTGAGATGAGGAAACAAACTTTTATAGTAAGTTACTCTGTATTTCCAGATTTCAGATGAGGAGATGTATATTAAGTTTTTTAGCCTATACTATGGTATACTTTTGTACATTGTGTTCCTGTGTATGCGTGTGTGTGTGTGTGTGTGTGTGTGTGTGTGTAAACTTCCAGGCATACCCTTCCCTCTAACCAACTTCTGTTCTCACTACTTTTGGATGGGGGATTTAAAAATATGCTTATGACATGTCTCTACAAGAAAAAAAAAGACTGTTTAAATGCAAAATTATCACTTAAATATCTTGGTCAATTTTTGGAGTATTCACTCGTTTGAATGGCAAAGAAATTATCCCATTTGAAAATTAGAAAAGGTGTAGTGCTTTTGTCATAAACTCATTTACTTTCTCTCATAAATCAATTTTTCTTTGTCCAGCTCCATTTCCAAAAACCATTCTAAATGAGCACTTCAAAAAAATGCATAACTAAAAATGACACCGAATAATATTCAAACATTAGCAGAAGGAGAGGGATGACCAGAGCAAACAACTGACTTTGCTTCTCAAACTTCGCTGAAATGAAATATATATTTTTATTTTAATGATGTAACTTGGTCAAAACCATTTTGAAATTATATTAAATGATATGTTAGAAAAACAATTATTTTCCAGAAACTCCCCCATGTAAAATTTTAATTTTTACTGTTCTCTGCTAGTACACAGTTAAAGCAAACATTATGTGGCACAGTTTCTATTTGTATTTCACCTTTTTGGCAAAAAGAAATTTTTTTTAAGTGTTACAATAGCTTACAGAAAAATACTGAGCTCTTTTAAGAAAGTGAAATATGCTTTTAAGATATGCTTTCAGTTAATTTCTAATCTAGAAGGAGGCTTATTTGATGGTGGTACCCTATAATTAGTGAGATCAGTAATCAAGACAACTGTGATTTATTTTACTGGGATTGCTCAGAGACTGAAGACATCTGGCCTAGACGACTCTGATGGTAAAATTCAGACTGCACCTAAATTTGCTTTGTTATATGATTCTCTTCAGAGGGACAAGAGGAGGTTATATTCTCTGCAGGAGGACAGTTTTGCAGTGTCAAAATCAAATAATATTTGTTTTCGGCAGTAGAATGTATCATATGTCTAAGGACAGTAAGCACTTGGGTGGACATCAGTGAATACTAAACACTAATTGATCTGATACGTCCATATGCACACACACAAATACACATGGTGGCCGGTAATGGCTGAGAATTACATTTTGCTTCTATTAAAAGATCTGTCACTTTCAGGTCAGAGTGGGATTTTGGAGGGTGATCTCCCACAATAGAAAACTATGCTGACAACACTGGTGTTTTAGGGTTGTTTGTTGTTTGGCTTGTTGATGATGCTTAGCCAAGGAGACACTTCCTTTCAGATTCTGTCTTCCAAACCCCAGGGCTCTGTTCTGGGCAGTTCAGCCTAATGGAATTAAGCCTGACACGTTTCAACTCTATTTCTCTATAAGATAAACATAAAACAATGGTTTAGATTTCTCATGAAACTCTTGAAGCATGTGGGAGTCCAACTTTCCCTGTTCTTTACACATCTGTAAATAAAGTGCATAAAAGAGGAGCACAACAGGATAAATCAACATAAATTTGAAATCCACTGCAGCACATTAAATGGCGCAGTCTCAGTCAAAGAGAGGCTGACCCCGCGGCTTCGTGCGGTTTGAAGCTAATTGTTTTCGTCAGGATGGGAACGTCTGGAAGTCCATGGCTGTATCCCACCAGTAAGGCTCCAGTAACTGAGCCGGCCCACAGAGAATGGACCCACTTTGTAGCGACACAGCGGGCTCAGACACCACCTATTCTGCTCTCCAAACTGTCATGCATAACAACTTTATTGTGCTAAATTGAACTTGAAAGCAACCAAAGGCTATGAGAAGGAGAGGCTATGAGAAAAGCGTGCTGTCAGCGCTGGCAAAGGCTGACCTGGAAAGTAGGCTCAGAGACAGGGGAATAAAAGACCAGGCCCCATGAACACAGCATATTGTTTCATTTTAAAGTATGATTCCCATACCAGAGAAAGTAGCAAATGTGATGTAAATTTATTTAAATAGATTCCACCGCTTAAAAGTTTGCCAGCCGCTCTTATCCAACTTTCCCAGCTCTCTGATTCGTTACTTACAGTGGGAATATAATGACATATAGTCATCATTGTAACAGCTTCTTTGCAGGGGCACAATGATGATTAATAGCCAGCAGCAAATTTTCACATGGGCTCTGAAGCACTATGGCATTAAGCAGCCAAACAGTCCCAAATCCCCCTTTTCTGTTCCGCTGAAAAGTCCCCTCCTTGTACCTTGCAGATAGGAACAAAGCCTATCTTAATTCCAATCAGCTTTTCCTCATTCAAAGGGACCTTCTCTTCTTCATAATTGATTCATGTGCAGTTTTTTAGTGTTTCACTGAGCTGAAGCCACTTTGCTCCTTTTCTCTCTTCTGCCCCAACACTCACACCTCTCTTTTTTGGAGGGGGGAAGAGTGGGAAACATTTCAACAACAACAACAATAAAAAAAAAAAGGTGTGTTTTTTCTTCCCCAAATAGTTGCTACATAGATTTCTCAATTAGCAATCATTTCTGCTTTACATTTAAAGGGTTTAAGACAAAAATTAACTCCTGGATTTCTCCATCATTGGAAATGGTTTTGGTTATAAAAGGTAGGAGCTCACGGAAATAACTCTGGCGGGAGCCCCCCAAGGATGCCCTGTCTAGTTGGGGGAGTCTGGGTGGCAGGTGTTCCCATGAGAGACTCACAGCTGGAAGGAGGACAGAGTCTCTTGCTCTGGACAGATTCTATTTTCTCCTCTGTGCTGGTAGCCATCAAAAAAGGAGCAAGGGGCCAAAATGGAAGGCAGCAAATGAAACCCTCGTAACCCACTCTATCCTTAAGTATCATTTTACCCCGTAGCAACTGCACATTATAATTATTAGCAGAAGCTTCTGTGCTATTTGTACAAGTGCTCTCTCCCATCTACACTTTCCACCTCCTGTGATAACGACAAAAATGACATCAACCAGTGCTGTCTTGGAAGGGGATTTCCACATGCAAACTCATTTGTGTTTCTATGACAATATAATGGCCATAAAGTGCAGTTTTAGTAGCTATACTTTGCATATTTGTTTATGTTTCTTACAATCCTGCCCTCATTATTATATATGACCGTATGCCTCTGTTTGCTCAGGACACACCTCATGTATGTCTGTTTTCTGACATAATTATTAAAAGTGCTCTCTTTCACTCTCAGTTTGATTTGAGAAATTTGCAAAACCCATATCTTTTTGCTATTAAAACTGCCCCAGATGACTTCTGCAAACCAAAAGGGTGGGTTGTCTCTTACCCAGGTGGCTGTGGACTGCTTTACCCTATTGCAGTTTTGGAGAAAGATTCTGACTTGGAAACCCTGCTGCCAATGTAGCAGCACTGACTTTTGTCTCTCCCACTTTTAAGAGGTCAGCTGACCTTTACAGCTTCTTTGATATGTGGCAGAAAGGAGGTCATATGCTGAAATGAAAGGCACATTGCAAACCAGATTCTAAGTGTGACAGTCTCCTTTGGCTGGGTCACTGTTCTCACTGTGAACCAGGGCAACACACTTCACTGGTCAGATAAAAATACTATGCCATGTTTTCGATAATGACCTTTCTCTTTCTTTGGTGCCTTCAAATGGTTAAATGATGAACATGTCAACTTGATAGAAGGAATTCTTCATCATCTTCACTCTAGTGCTTACATCTTCTGATAAAAAAGGAACATGTGAAAGTGGCATCACATATCTACATTGTATTTTTTTAAACAAAAATCTCATACAGGTGAGTGTATTCTAGTCTTTGGGTTACAGAACCAAAGTGTTTCAGGGAGTGTAACAAATCCGTATGGCAATGTCCTTAAAGGCTGGATTTTGCATTTGGATTTCAGAGTTAACTGAGAGGTGTATCGTATCACCTGTAGGCAGAGAAGTCCCTACTGACAGGGCCACTGGGGAGGTTTATATGTGTTGTTTATTCCTGAAAGAACATGGAATAAGTGGACTCCTGATATGCTAGTTTCAGAATCACTTTAGCAAAATCATAAAATTTCCCACTTTCCATCAAACCATAACCCGTATTCAAATACTGGAAGAACATTCATGTAAGAATTATGGCTCTGTTCTAAGTTCCTTTACAGTAGCACAGGCCCTTGGTGAAACCATCATTCCTAGCCAAATGGGAGCTTTCCAATCTTTATTAGTGTGTGTTATCCCCTTTTTAGATAATTCTTTCAGAAATGAAATGAGCAGAATAATGAATGATATTTTGTGATGTACTCTTATGCCCTTATTTTCTTGTAATGTTACTACTGTGAAGAAGTATAAGTAAGACTTTGATAAGAACCATCGACTGTGTTAGATTATGGTGATGGGTCTGGCTTTGAAACTCCCACATACATGAAGAATTCTGCTTTTTGCAGGCTAAGACAGGATTTTTAAATGAAATGACCTTTAGGACTCTCAGATAAGTTGCTTCTTCAATCCTGAGGTTCTTGGATGAATTGCTAGGGACAAACAGAAGGGTGGACCAAGGATACTATGCTCATCTTGTTTACTGGCACCATTTGAGGAACTGAAGAAGGTTAGGGTGCCTTTTTAAGACTTTGGTTTGAGATTATAATGCTGCCCCTTGCTTTGCTGTAGTATATTCTCCTCACCCAGTCCACAACTCTGTATCATCTTCAGAATTCCATAAAGCACTTTTCTTACAGTAGAAAAAGATTTTCGTGCAAACCATGTCAACTGAGGACCACTGTCATTACACAGGAAGAGCTTACTCCTTTCCTACCCAGGCGTAATTTTTCCTGGATACCTAAGATATTTACTTTATGTACATACCCTATCCTAACTCTAACCCCTAGCCAGCTAAACAAATATGTCATACCCAGGATGATTATATTTTATTACATGGTGTGTACCTTTAGAAGTATAAGATCTCTTAATTGATTTCTATCCTGTTCCTTGATATACTCAATCTTTTCAGGTCTTTACTCTGCTTTCCCAAATTTTTCTTACGTCTTTTTACTGGCTAACAAAACTGTTTTCTTTTGCAGGTATCATGCAAAACTTGGCTCAAAGAAGGTGAGCATATTCCCAGGAGATGAGTCATAGTTTAAATCTTTCATCATAATTCTATTCTCCTTTGCCAGGGATTGGACTAGAGATGGTCATGTGACTCATCACACTAAGGTATATCATAATCAAATTGCTCAAAACCAGTGATAAAATAATCTTAAAAAACATATTGAACAGAGGAGAAAAGGTAAGGATAACAGTAGATTTCTCTTTGGAAACAATGCAAGTGAGAAGACAGTACTTTTTACTCTTTGCAAAACCAAAAAAAAAAAAAAAAATCTGTCAACCTAAAATTCCATACCCAGAAAAAATAACTTTCAAAGATAAAGATGTTGCAGACAAACAAAATGACCCACACACCAGCACTACAAGATAATGCTAAAGAGATTCCTTAAGGAAGAAAGTGAGACCACATGCAAATAAAACACCAGAAATAGCTATTTCATGAATAATTTTTTTTCTTATTTAGTTCTCTTAAAGATATTGACTTGACAATTGTCTTTTATATGTTATATAAGGAACTCTCAAAACTCAACAGTAAAAAAGAAAAATCCAATTCAAAATGTGCAAAAGATATAAATATATAGACATTTTATTGAAGAAGATATACAGATGGCAAATGGGCACATGAAAAGAAGTTTAACATCATTAGGGAAATGCAAATTAAAACTGCAGTGAGCACATCTATCAGAATGGCTAAAAGTAAAAAATGGTGATAGCATAAAATGCTGGTGAGAATACAGAGAAACTAGATTATTCATACACTGCTGGTGGGAATGTAAAATTGTACAGTCACTCTGGAATATTTGATGATGTTAAACTTCTTTTCACTTCTTTTCACTCTGGAGTATTTTCCAGAGTGCCATACTATTGTATGGCAATTTTAAAAAAACTAAGCATACACTTACCATACAACCCAGCAATCACACTCCTGGGCATTCATCCCAGAGAAATGAAAATGCACATCCATGCCAAAACCTGTACACAAATGTTCATAGCAGCTTTGTTTGTAGTAGCCCCAAGTTGGAAACAACACAAATATCTCTAACATCTGAAGGACTAAAACTGTGGAACATCCATACGAAGGAACAACTATTCATATGCACAACAACATTATTGTGAACTGTTGAGATGCACAGCAACATGAATGAATCTCAGAATAATATGCTGAGGAAAAGAAGCCAAACAAAGAGCACATCTTGTAGGATTCAATTTATATAAAATCCAGAATATGCAAACTAATCATTAGTGCCAGAAAGCAGGCAGGATGTAATTGCCTGGGATTCGGGGAGAACATAAGGGAGGGTTATTACCAAAGGGTATGACAAAACTTTTAGGAGTGATGGGTAAGTTTATTACTTTGGTTATGGTGATTGTGTCATGGGTTTATACATTTTTCAAGACATCAGATAGTTCACATCAGTTTATTGCATGTCAGTTATTTTTTACGTTGAATCAGTAAAACATTAGAGGTGGAGTCTATTTCCCTCCCCTTTGAGACTGCTTAACTAAGTGAACATGGCAGCTTTGAAGCTGTGTGTCTCTGAGATTAGGTAAGGAAAATCCATGCAGCTTCTCCCAGTTTATTTTAGGACACTTACTGACGTACCTACTGAGCCACCATGTAAGATGTATGGCTACTGTGAGTCCCCTCTGCTGGGAAGACTTTGCATTGAGACCACATGGAGAGGTCCCAAGACTACAAGCAGATAGAGACCTGCTCAGCCAGTCTCCATCTGACAAGCTGTCTGAACTCCAGCCATCATCTGATTCCATCTTCATGAGCGAGATCCCCAGCCAGAGCCACCCAGTTGAACGCTGAGAGATAAGAGTGTTGTTGCTCTCCACCGTTAAGTTTGGGGATGATTTGTTACACAGCAATAAATGACTAGAATGCTACCTGGTCCGGGGTGTCTGTGGTCATAGTATAACTTCCTTTCTTTTCAGGAAAGACTGTTTTGTGTTAACAAATGACTAAATGTGATTTGTGTTTTTTATGACTTTCCGTATAAAGAAATTTGTAAATCAGAAAAAATTATTTATCATATATGTCCTAACTTCTGGTTTAGAAAAAATAGAGAAAGCCTATCTATGGATTAAGAGACTCACTGGCTTCAGTCAGAAACCTTCAGATTTAGCTAAAATCCATCAATCAATCAGTCAATAAATTACCGAATGTTGGATATTGTGGAGGATACAAAAGATATCTGGCCTGCCACGTCCTCCAAGGGTTATCATCCGGATGGTGAAACAAGGCCTTTTTGCAGTGGAATGTCTTCATCGAGGAGGAAGAATTTGAGCTATAAATGATAGATTATGAATATCAAAGTTGTTTGAATGATTTTGGATAACTTCATTTTGTCTCAAAGGAAAATTTGTTGTACATGATTATGCTATTAATTTTGAACATCAGAAAACACAACTTGAGGACTTTTACTAAAATTGCTAATCAGGCAATTTTCCTTCCACAATTTATCCACTTCCTTCAAGTCGGAATTATTCCTGGGTGTATATTTTTCAAACGCGTTATCTGCTTTAATTTGAAATAATCTTAGCAATGGGACAGTTGTAATCCAGCTAATGTGAGGATGAACAGAGGTGCTGCTTAATGCATTCATGTTGAGAGGTAATGGATTTGATATAAATAGTAGCTAATAGCATTAACCTGTATTAGGTCTAGGAAATGATTTCCAGTGGTTTTGCATTCAGAGTTTATATAGTAGAAATGCATCTCACTCCATAGCCATTGCAGGAAGCAAGGGCCAGGAACGGAAGTGAGGGCCCCAAAACTTATGGCTGGGTGGCCACGTGAAGTAAGTAAATTCTCCACTTTGAAACCTGTTACATGCTATGTAATACATTTTAAAAGTTGGGCCTAGTAAGCTGGGTGTTCCAGTGGTGTGCTGGACCCAATCTATACTGGCTCACGTGGGCCAAATGTCATCATCTCTTCCAAGTCTGCGTACACTGGCATCACATTGGAAGCCTGAAACCAGCCAGGGTGGGAGTATTTACACCACAGAAATGGGAATTGCTGCAAGTCAGGCCTACCCCTACCGCTGCTCCTCCCACCCTAAAACAGATTGTTATTAGTACAACCCTAGTTAACTTTCAAGTTTTTGGATACAAATCAATTTCAGTAGGTTTTGTTGAGTTGGGACTGGTTTGAAAGGTGATGGACCATATTGTAGATGAGGCCAGTGCCAAAAGAGAGAGGTTAAGAATAAGTACCTGGGAAGGAAAAGAAGCAAGTAATCAGTTTTCAAGATAGTATTTAATGACACATGAATACACACACACACACACACACACACACACACATACACATATATACACACTTCTCTTTGCCAGCTTTTGCCAATCCTTGTGGGATGTTAGGGTGATTTCCTGACTTCTCCAAGAGCGGACAGAGGGGAATAATGGTCAGTGAGGTAGTGAGAGTTCTCACCACCACCAGCTCCAGAGGGCAGCTGAAAGCTTCTGAATGGGAAGCATTGTGCAGATGAGAGAGGTTTGGCCATCAGGATCCCAAAAGTCTGTCTTGGGAGGTTCTAACACCAGGAAAAGTTCCAGGGAGTTTGGTGGGAAGATAGAACAAGTAAGTGATAAACACTGAAGCTAAGAGCTAAAGGATATAGAAGAACATTCACTGTAACTAGGGGCCAGTACATTTTTAATATTTTTGTTTTGTTTAATATCCCTTTAAAATATAATGTGCATATTAATAAAAATCAATACTTACATATGTCACTGTTTTAGGAAGAAAAGCTATTTTTTAATAGAGAAAACTGCAGAAAAAAATTTACCCTGAATCCTCACATCACTGTGTGTGTGGTAGGCCGTGATTGGAGAAGAAATATCCGCCAGCTGATGAGGGTTCTAATACTTCTTACTAGAAAATAATTGCCTCAGGAGTAAACCCAGACCTACATGTGTAGAGAGAATTTAAGGTGGCGTGCTTATAAAATTCAGTGTTGCAGTTTCAGAAAACAATACTTTGCTGGAGAACTAGATTGAAAGAAAATGAAGGATTTGGGAGTACTGTTGCTGTATCTTTCTCTAGGACAATGATAAATTTTAGAAGCAGGTTTGAATCATGATCAGAGAGAAGCACCTGCAATAATCACCATGTTTGCGTTTTTAAATGTAAAATACAATGATACCAGATGTATTGCTCTCTAAATCCCTTTAATTGATTCCCCATCAACTATTTTCTCTGTTCCAGGGTCCTAGTTGAATAAACATATCTGTTGCACTGTTGAAATCCATTCATCTCGACTCTTTAAATAAGAACCATATCAGAGGATTACAAATCTTGACCATGAAAGTACATACAGTGCAGTAACGTGTGTACAAGAGTGAGTATGTGATTTGCAAACCTTTAGAAATAATTTTCCAGTTTACAGGCCCAGCAGACAGCATTCGTCCTCCATATCTCCTGCATATTTCCAAGTGGAGCTTCTCTGGGCTGTTGCCTCCTGATATATTCTACTTCCCTACACCTTTGCACTATTTCCTCCTCTCATTGGCATTTATAACTCCCAGGTTTGTATCATTTATGGATTTCATTCATGTGCCATTTACCTTTTTTCCAAATAATTCATTTATGGATTTCATTCATGTGCCATTTACCTTTTTTTCCATATAATTAAGCCCAAAATTACATTAGAGCTTGCTCAAGCATCTTGCCACTTGGATAAATTATACATCATGGCTTCTCCAGTCAGTCACCATCTAGCATTTGCAACATTCTGCAAGTTGCTTAGCTCCATTAGTTGTCTTCCCTGGCAGCCCTCGGGAGAACGAGATTTACCCGGAGAATTACAATAAGAAAAACGTGCAGCAGTTGACTTTGGTTTTCTTTTAACATTTCAACTTGAATGTTCTTCCAGTGTCTCTTTTATGGAAAAGAATATTATCTTCTTAGCATATACTGGTCAACACTACTATTTTAGAAATCAGAAAGATGGAAAATACTTTCACTAATATTTGGCTAAGGCTTACTATACAGAAAGAAATATGGAAATCATTTGCTTACATATTGCACCTTGATGGACTGACTGTTCAAGTTTTAAGATTCAGGTAGATAACAGTTCTATTAGTTATGTGTAAGTTATCTTTTTTCCTTATTTGGAACTTGCCTAAACCGGGGTACATATGGAGTATTTGTTCACTGCTATATCCCCGTTACCTGACATAGTAGGCACTTCATAAACATTTGTTGAGTGAATATCAATAAAATTATTGACTAACAAATTTAATACATTTACCACCCTCTGAGGATAAAAATTGGAATCCAAGTTTCATGAATATAGAAGCCCTGTCTATATCGTCACTTGATGTCTCCTACTTAGCAGAGTGCCTTGGCAATATAGCGTATACTCAATAAATGAGTCTTGTACAATATTCCAGTAGAAATCACCCAGGTAAAACATGCCTGTCAATCTTAGTGGGAGTTCCCTAGCAGTCTGCATCGTTAGTTATCTGAATCACTGTCCTTGTTTCTCCAAATATTCCCGGGAACTCAACATTTAAGGAAGGTGGCTGCAATACTTGGCACACCTTCAAGTCCAGAGTGCCTAAGCTTGAAACCACAATTTCATAAGTGCAAAGTCTCTTAATTAATCTTTTTAAATTAGTTATTTTCTTATTATTAAGTAATACATATTATAAAAATAAATTATCTTCTTATAATAGAAACCTTACAAATCAGTGATAAATAAAAAGAAAAGAAAAATCACTCATATTTTCACCACTCAAAATAGCTACTGTTAAAATTTTGGTCCTTTCCAGTTACATGTGCGATGTACATGTTTATAGATATTATCACTGTATTACATATGATTTTGACACTTGCTCATTCCCCAATTGTTTTAACATAAACATTTCCCTGTGTTTTAAATATTCTTCATGGAATTATTTTAATCATCTGGAATCCTCTTTCCCAGGTTGTTGCATCCTGATTTCCGCTTATTCTACAGGTCTCACCTTTTTCACCTCCTGAGTGAGGCTTCCTTGATTACTGAAGCAAGTAGCCGCCACTCCCACCCCCAGCTTTTCCCTATCCTATGACCCTCCTCGAAGCATAAAATGTATTTTTATTTATTATTGCATTCCCAGTGCCTAACTAGTGTCTGACACTTGCTTAAATTATTTTTGAAAAAAAAAGAATAAATGAGGGAATGAAAGGATGAAGAAAATTCCATTGATACATCTACCATAGTGACTTAATGCCCCCATTTGTACACATTCAGGTTATTTACGTTTCTTTCATAATTATAAACATGACTTTTATATGTTTCTTTGGATAAATTTTTGTGCACGTTCATGATTATTTTCTTAATTTATATTCCTAGAAGTAAAATTGCTGGGTCTAAGGATCAGTAAAATGGTAAGATTTTAGATATGTATTACCAGAAAGTTTGTGACAATGTACACACTCATCAACAGTATTTCAAATTGCCATTTTTTAAATTGAAGGATAGTTGATTTATGATGTGTTAGTTTCAGGTGTACAGCAAAGTGATTCATATATATAATGCATATATATATGCATTATATATATGCACAATATATGCATTATATATATATATACACACAATACATATATATATGCATTCTTTTTCATATTCTTTTCCATTATGGTTTATCACAGGATATTGAATATAGTTCCCTGTGCTATACTGTAGGACCTTGTTGTTTTTCCGTTCCGTATATAATAGTTTGCATCTGCTAATCCCAAACTCTCAATCCATCCCTCCCCCACTCTCCCTCCCCCTTAGCAACCACAAGTCTGTTCTCTATGTCTGTGAATCTGTTTCTGTTTCATAGATGAGTTCATTCGCGTCATATTTTAGATTTCACATATAAGTGATATTATATGGTATTTGTCTTTCTCTGTCTGACTTACTTCACTTAGTATGCTAATCTCTAGGTCCATCCATGTTGCCGCACATGGCATTATTTCATTCTTTTTTTGAGTAATATTCCATTGTATATATACACCACATCTTCTTTATCCATTCAATTGTTGATGAACATTTAGGTTGCTTCCATGTCTTAGCCATGTAAATAGTGCTGCTATGAACACTGGGATGCATGCATCTTTTTGAATTAGAGTCTTCATTTTTTCTGGATATATGTCCAGAAGCAGGATTGCTGGATCATGTGGTAACTCCATTTTTAGTTTTTTAAGAACCTCCATAGTGTTTTCCATAGTGACTGCATCAATTTACATTCCCACGAACAGTGTAGTAGGGTTCCCTTTTCTCTACACCCTCTCCAGCATTTATTATTTGTAGGCTTTTTAAAAAAATTATTGAAGTATAGTTGATTTACAGATTTGTCAACTTTCTGATGGCCATTCTGACTGATGTGAGGTGATACCTTATTGTAGTTTTGATGTGCATTTCTCTAATAATTAGCGACATTGAGCATCTTTTCATGTTCCTATTGGTCATCTATATGTCTTCTTTGGAAAAATGTCTATTTAGGTCATCTGCCCATTTTTTGAGTGGGTTGTTCGTTTTTTTTGTATTGAACTCTGTAAGCTGTTTGTATATTTTGGAAGTCAGTTCCTTGTCGGTTGCATCATTTGCAGATAATTTTTCCTATTCCATAGGTTGTCTTTTCATTTTGTTTATAGTTTCCTTTGCTGTGCAAGAGCTTTTAAATTTGATTATGTCCCATTTGTTTATTTTTGCTTTTGTTTCCATTAGTCTAGGAGACGGATCCAAAAAATATATTGCTGCGATTTATGTCAAAGAGTGTTTTGCCTATGTTTTCCTCTAGGAGTTTTATAGTATCTGGTCTTACATTTAGATCTTTAATCCATTTTGAGTTTATTTTTGTATATGTTGTTAGAGAATGTTCTACTTTCATTCTTTTACATATAGCTGTCTAGTTTTCTCAGCACCACTTATTGAAGAGATTGTCTTTTCTCCATTGTATATTCTTGCCTCCTTTGTCATAGATCAATTGACCATAGTGCCTTGGTTTATTTCTGGGCTTTCTATCCTGTTCTGTTGATCTATGTGTCTATTTTTGGCCAGTACCATACTGTTTTGATTACTAGCAAACCAATAATACATTAAAAGGATTATACACCATGGTCAAGTAGGATTTATCCCAGGGATGCAAGGATTTTTTCCATATCCACAAATCAATCAATGTGATACACCACATTAACAAGTTGAAGAATAAAAACCATGTGGTCATCTCAGTAGATGCAGAAAAAGCTTTTGATAAAATACAACATCCATTTATGATAAAAACTCTCCAGAACATGGACATAGAGGGAACATACCTCAAAATGGTAAAGGCTGTATATGACAGACCCTCAACTAACATGATACTCAGTGATGAAAAGCTGAAAACATTCCCTCTAAGATCAGGAAAAAGACAAAGATGCCCATTTTTACCACCTTTATTCAACATAGTTTTGGAAATCCTAGCCACAGCAATCAGAGAAGAAAAAGAAATAAAAAGAACCCAAACTGGAAAGGATGAAGTAAAATTGTCACTGTTTGCAGATGACATGATACTATACATAGAAAATCCTAAAGAGACCACCAGAAAACTACTAGAGCTCATCAATGAATTTGGTAAAGTTGCAGGATATAAAATTAATATACAGAAATCTGTTGCATTTCTGTACACTAAAATGAAATATCAAAAAGAGAAATTAAGAAAACAATTCCATTTACCATTGCATCAAAAAGAATAAAATACCTAGGAATAAATCTACCTAAGGAGGCAAAAAATCTGAACTCTGAAAACTATAAGACACTGATGAAAGAAATCGAAGATGACACAAACGAATGGAAAGATATACCGTGTTCTTGGATTGGAAGAATCAATATTGTTAGAATGATCATACTGTCCAAGGCAATCTATAGATTCAGTGCCACCCCTATCAAATTACCAATGGCATTTTTCACAGAACTAGAACAAAAAAATTTTTAATTTGTTTGGAAGCACAAGAGACCCCAAATAGCCGAAAAATCTTGAGAAAGAAGAACGGAGCTGGAGGAAATCATGCTCCCTGACTCAAAACTGTACTAAAAAACTACAGGAATCAAAACAGTATGGTACTGGCTCAAATTGCCATTTTACTCAAGTCAGAAATAAACTTTTGAAGCAGTATTCTTAGTTGAGAAATTTCATCCCATTTTAAATAAAAATTTTCAATTTTTAGACATATAAGAATACAATTATTTTCATATGCTTATTGATCATTGTCATTTCCTCTTTTGCTTTGGTAAATTGTTCATGTCTTTGCCAATTTAATATTTTTAATTGATTTATGAGCTCATTATATACTAATAATTTATTTAATTTCTTCATTTTGCAACTGTTTTCCACAGTTCATGGTTCACTATCACTCTTGTTTATTGCATTACAATTTTTATATGATGTAAACTTTAGAACATACACAAAAAAGTAGAGAGAACACACATACATAAAATTCATTTGTTCATTGCCCAGCTTCAACAACTATTAACTCATGCCTAATCCCTTTCTTCAATTCCCCTACCTTACCTCTTCCCAACTTCTGAGTATGTTGAAGAAAATCCCATGCATTGTGTCATTGAATCTGTAAATATTTCAATATATATCTTTAAAAGACAAAGACTTTTCCCTTTTAACATAACCTCAAAACTAATATAATTTATAGTGTCAAACAGAAAAATTTTAATTTTTATGTAATTTTAATCTTTATGGTTTCTGCTTTTGTTATTTCAAGAAAAATTTTTCTTATGAATTTATAAGAATTCACTTATTTTACTATATGGTTTTAATACGTAGCCTTTTTAGAAAGTTTTGAAAATACAGATGAATAAGAGGAGTCAAACCTCATAACTCATACATATCACTTTCAATATTATAGTATAGAATATATCCTGGAAATAGTTAAAAATTTTATTTAAAAAAAATTAAACCATTTTATTTTGTAACTTGATACTTATTTTATTGTAAATGTCATTCCATGTTGATAAGTATTGACTGACATTATTATTTTCTAAAGGTGCATAATATTCTATTGAAAAACTATATCATAATTTATTTTGCTCAACGCCTTAATGCTAGGTATTTAGATGGAGTGAAATCTTTTGACAGTGTAAATCATTACTTAAACAAATATTGAATCCCTATGGTATGCCAGACACTATATTTGGTACTGAAGAAACAATGGTGAGGAAACACGCACACACACACACACACACACACACACACACACACACACACACAAAATGCAGGTTCCTGTCTGATATATGGCTTAATGTAGTCATGAATATTTTTGTTCAAATATTTTTGCACCATTTAAAATTGTTTCTTTTGGATATATTTTTAAAAATGAAAAATGCTTAAAAAAAGTGATTTTTATAAATACTGTTAAATTCTCCTACACAATTATTGTGAGATTTTACATTTCTACTTGCGCTATATCAGTGTTAAAATACCAAGTATCATTGATCTTTTCAATCTTTGGAAATCTGATAGATGAAAAATGATTTGTCACTGTTGTTTTATTTAGAATTTCACTTATTATTAATGAGAGTAACTACTTATTCATATACATATTGAATCTTTGTATTTCTTCTTTTGTGAGTTACCTGTTCTTTGCACATTGTTTCTCATTGAGCTGTCTGATTTCTCATCTTTTACAATTTTGCTTTTTAAATTTAGGCACAATGCATCGCAACAATGGTTACAAGTAGAGATCATATGTATAAAACTACTAAAAACTTTTGGCTAAGTAAAATGATTGTAAGCCTTTATATTTGAAGTCTATCTACAATAATATTGACCCAATTTGAATGCTTTCCTAATTTGCTCAACAGTGTCTACATAAATATTCTTACACCGGAGGACTCAATTTAAGGCACCAATCCAGGAATAGGTCAAATGCTTCTTTACAGGTAAATTTAAAACCATTATAGTATGTTGAAAGACAGCAGAAATGGGCTTTCAGTGGTTGTGGAATTGCTAATGGTAATAGAGGCTCTGGTTCAAAAATGGTAGTATTGGCAGTGATAAAAAGTCATTGCTATCTGCCAGCTGTGAGATTATACAAAGTGATGTTGAGAACTCGGGATAATTCTTAATGTGAGTGTAACAAGAGTCACCAATGCAATTAGCACCCTTGAGGGCAATCTCAAGAGAAAAGCTAAGGATTGAGTGATTGTGGAGTATAAAATACATTTTCACCTATGAAACAAATTGGAATGAAAACATAAACTTCCTCAGATTAGACTCTCTAGTTGGTAAATAGGGAACTGATTTCAATTTCTAGGGCCATTAATCTCCTACCTTTTATGGGTAGTAAATTATCTTTAAACAAACAAAGAGTATACCTGTCAGACTGTGTGTCAGAATAAACACAGCCTGCCAACAAGTTGTAATTAGGACCTCTAACCTGATCTACTTAAATGGCTTTGACAAGTAGAGGACTATAAAACCAATTTTCATTTTCAAGGAAGAAAATAACTTTTAATCAAGAATTTGAAAAAAATACATGACACACTTTCAAGTTTTTTCTACAAACAGTATATCACATTGAGTTTCTTTAACCACAACATTTTTATACATAAACTGAGTGATATCTCTTATGCCACTTTTGGGGGTTGCTTTAGTTTTTATTTGTGTTTTAATGTCTCATACTCAAGAGTAGTAGTTTGAAGGTGAAAACACTGTCGCTCTTGATTTTTGGCACATGTGGGATCAGTCACACCACATTTCAAACCATATTAGTTATCAACTTGAATGAGCAGTGTCTTGAGAATGTTCCACTTGTCCCCTTCCCAGCATTCTCTGGTGGAAAGGGCCTTTAACCTTTAACCACTGGGAAGCCACCAACCACATAATTGCTAGCATGAAGGAGTGGCAGAAATCATTTTAACTATTGTAGAAAACCTGCTACATTTATTATTGTTGTTGTTCTGACCATTTGCATTGGATAGGGGGAGGGCATTTTCACTTTTCCTGTGCTGTCATTTTAAAAAAGTAAGAAAATAAAGGCTATGGTAGGCCATCAGTTAAGACCATTTATGCAGCACGTGTTAAGATAGAAAACCTGTTGTAAACTTGAGTCACATAACACAAAATTCCAGAAGCCCTCTGGCTGCAGGTACAATTGGATATAGGGAATCAAATGATTTCACTAAGATTTTGTTTCTTTTTTGGGACTTTTATCCTCTTCCAGCTGTTTTCACAGGGAGCCTCTCTCCTATTGCCTTTCAAAACTCTCAGCCTTTTCTCTGACAGGACTGGCTTAATTCAGGTGCCCATTACTGAATCAACATGGTCATTAGGGAAATACTTGACTGAACCTGGCCCTTGGGCTTCAGTCACAGAATCAGAGGGGTGAGGTCTCTTCCAGTCCACAAGGAACTGGAGTAGGGGTTGGGAGAATATCCAAATAAGTGGATATAGTAGGAAAGGAGAAATATTGTTTGAGGCAAACACAATACTACTGTCTGCGGGTATGGATTTTTCCACTGTTGGGCTCTTGTTCTTTTGCATTTTGGATGCTCCCCAAACAAACAGGCATAGCCATAAGAATAAATTTAGACAAGCTTTCTTCTCACAGATCTGCAAAGAAGGAGTCAGAGGTATAGTGGCAATGTTAAGGGGTGAGTCTAAGAGACATGAACATCTAGAAAGAATCTCACATATATTGATGATGTTGTCTAGATCACCTTAATATCCACCAACTCTTTGTAAAATTTTTCATACCCAGTAACTTTGGTAAAATATTTAACTTTCATGAAAGTGTACTGAAACTATCTAATTGGACATGAATGTTATTATTTTGCAGAACCACCTTCAATCAAATAGCTATCCTAGGAAAGCTGCATATTTTTTTTGGTCCATATATTTAAGGAGGATAAAATTTATAAATGAGCGTGTTTCATTTCCTGAACAATACCCAGTTGTAGGTATAGGATTATTTTGGAAACCGTTATACAGTTTATGCAAGAAATACCAAAAAGATTGACTGTATCCTCTCTAAAACATCAAGAGGAGACCCTCAAAATGTATCAGTTCCTTACAAAATGAGGAATGATTTTGCAAAAACTAAGTGACTTCTCGTCACTTACGTAGGTGTCGAACCCTACATAAAATGCTTCCGATAGGTACCTACTTCCAAAGCTAATTCTTTTAAAATTCTTACTCAGTCCTTCTGATTATGTCAAGAAGAAAGTCTCAGTCTGGTGTTAATGTGTCTTTAACACCTAACACTCGCTAATACCCCTTTTAACAGAGAATAAGAGTTCAATAAACAGCTGAATCTGATGAACCGGGGCATGGGTTTGACAAGCCTCAACAAGAAAACAGGAGTCGTTTGAACTGATGCTGGAGAACACCGTAGATATTTGCAGTAGTAGGTGGGGAATCCACAAATCCAAGGTGTTTCTCATGTTAGTTTACTCAAAAAGTAGTTTATATGTAGAACTTTGTATCATGAAAACCTAAAATATAGACTTCAGGAAAGGTGAATCTAAATTCACAGATGTCAGGAAAATATTGCTAACCTTTTGAGTTTCACATGATAGAAAACCATTATCACATGACATGCCCCTTTATACTGCTAGAAGAGACAGAATATTGGATGGACCATGGCTTAAACCCACTAGACTAATTCTTGTGCTTTTAAGTAAAATCCTTTACTTCTTTGAAAAGACCTCTTTTAAATTGCAGTTGATGCTGGTCTGGGGAAAGGTGTCCCTGAAGAGACAGTAGCGTAAGTGCCCATGTTAGTATTATCTTACGGCGTGCACAGGCTAAATCTAATGCAGATTGAACTAATCTAAAGTTCAACATCTGTTTCATTCAAAGTGGAACATTTGAAATTCAATGGGAAGAAGGACTTTCAAACCTGGCTTTTGTTTTGAACAACTAATTGCAGTAGTCAGTTTCCAGTTTTTGAGTCTATAAAGCCCCTTAGCTAGCCCCAATAAAAGTCCCATAAAGTAGCATTACAATTTGATGAATGTTTTATAGGTTTCATTGTTTTTAAAAAGAACCATTGTGTATAATTTTATAAATTTTTGAATTTAGTAATATTGAGTATCAGTAATATATTGAATACCATGGTTAAGATCCTGTATGTACTTTGGAGCTGGACAAACTTAGGATAGAATTTCTCATCTGCAACTGAGTGACTGTGGGCAAGTTATTTAGACTCTCTAAGTTCCAGATTCTTTTTGTTATAAAACAGGGATATGAATAATATCTATCACATAGGTAGCATTAATAAACTAATGCTTGTTGGGCATATTAAACAAAATAAGTAAGCTCTTACACAATACCTGGCAAAGAGTAAGGGGTCAACTGTATTAACTGTAATGAATAATCATCAAAGTAGCAGCTTTCTTCAGCACTGACCTTTTGATTTAATAGCTTTGTTTATAGAACACAAACATTCAAGTTAAATGCATGTTTTAAAAGTATCTCTTTGATGTTTTCAAACATGCAAGTATTTGGCACAATGAAAATGAGAGTAAAAGAAGTAAAAGTAAGAATTTTTACTTTTTTTTCTGAAATTTCTGATTTTCCAGCACCCAAGACAATGGCTGTATAAAGTATATCCATCTTAATCTTTATTTACTTGAATTTTCCCATCACCTTCTTTAGCTACCTCTGCCTTGGGCTGTATTCTCCTCCCCACTCCCCTGAGAGGATGGAACGTTTAGAACCGGAGGGCAAGAGCTCAGGGCTCCTCTCCAGGAAGTCCTCACTGACTCCACCACCTTTTATAAGGAAGAAACTGAAGCCCAGAGTGGATCCATATTTGCACAAGTTCAACTGAGTCTGAATTAAACTCTGCTTCTCACACTCGTTCCATTGCACTATACTGGTTCTCAAAACTGACAAGGCTCAACCATTTTTGAAATCACTGTGGCCCATTTAAGAAAACTCATTAAGAAAATGATCTTGAAGAAAAATGCTGTAAATAATGAAGGAATAGGGACATATTTTGGTTTTCTAGAATCAGTTAGTTTTTTGTAAGCACTGTCCCTAAGGTCATATCCAGAAGATATTACACATAGACACAATTATTATATATAAACAGTTAAGATTTTGTTGATTATTGTCAATGTAATAATCAACAACAAATAATCGCCAAATAATATTAAGTCAATATATTAATTATATATTTTACTATCAATTAAAATATATATATTTTTCTGTCTAACTAAAGAATTACTGTGATGTTACCAAAGGGCACACAATTTTTATGATATTTCCAACCAATATTTTATTGGGAAAAAAATTTCTTTTTAAGATGGCATGCTAAACCTTGAAAAAATAACCAGCTCAAACTACAAATCGTGTGGCAAAAAATCCCGTTCTGTAATTCTGTATATGATGCTGGGATTAGGCAAGCAGCTGATGGATGACTTGATCAGCCAGGGGCTAACCTGAAAACTGCCAACTTCCTGGACGTGAGCCAAAGATTGCCCTTGGGGTTGAGATAAGCCAGTTAATCTCCTGACTGAAACAACCAGTCTAGATATTGAATTGCTTAGGCACAGTACTTGTCAGGGATGTTGTGGATTGGCTACATTCTAATTTTGACCACTGCATAGTCCTGGGTTTGCAAGGGTATTTGGAGCAAGGGTATGGCATCGTTGCTATGACTTGAATTCAGCTGCCAAGAGAAGGTTATACAAGGTGGAGTGTTGGGTGTGCATGAATTCTTTTTAGATCAGTTCCCAGTCACCAGTGGAGAGAAAACAGCTGCATAATAGGTCTAGCTTGTTTTATTCATGCGTAAGGATGTAGTAAGGAATCCGTACGCTGCTATTAGCTGTTTCTGATCCTCTGAGAGGTTCTTCTGGCTGTGAGGATCCTTAAAAGTTCTTGAGAGAGTCATTTGGGACTGCTGTATGCTGATGATTGAACTGGAAGACATACACAAAATGAAAAGAAGACTTTCTAATGAGCCAGCACAAAATAAAGGCAGTCTTTGGACACCAAGCAGAAATCTGACCCAAAATTCTACCATTACCTGATCTTGGGATATAAATTCTAAAACAGATTAATCAGTAAAATGTGTGTTGCACAGGCTTGGAAATTTTCAGAGCAACCATCTTCAGCCTAGAGAGAATTGAAGACTCCAACCTACATTTGGGACTTGCTCCATTTTGATATTTATACCATATCCCATTCAGTATTGAGCCCCTACTTCATTTAAGTTATTTTGGGCTAAAAAGATGAACAAAATCAATTCTTTAACGACTTTACATTCCAGTAAAGGTGGTCACCTCAAATAAGAATATCACCAAGAAAGAGATGAACAGCCATCATTACATAGTGGCTTGGAGACTGAGATTGTAGCTGAAATGACTGAAGGATTCGGACCCATTTAGAAATCTGTCTTCCCTCATTTTTTTACCTTACTCTGCACATTCATCTTCTCATATGCATCTGCACCTATAGCTACTACTTATGTTCTATGGATAGCAAAGTTTTTCTCTCTACCCTGTCCCTACCCATGCTCTGCTAGCCAAATGCATAGTGCCTATTTTTTACAAAAATGTCCCATAGGAACTTTGACCAGAACGCATTCTTCTATTATCTTTGGATGTGACCCACTTGAGTTGGCTGTACCATATATCAACCTGAACTCTTGGAGTCCTCAAATTCCTTCCTTTCTTTCAACGCCACATCTAACTGTCCTCTAAGTTTAATTGCTTCTACCCCCATCTTGACTCCTCCTCTCTTACAAATTGGGTTCTCTGGGATGCAGATTCTACTTTGAATCAGCATCTGTGGAAGAGAAGGGAAGGAAGTAGGATTGGGCAGAGGGGAAAGTTGAGCTGTGATGCAGGCCCTATAACCTCAGCCACAAGGATCTTGGGAACCAAAATGGCTTCCAAGTTGTCCCACATTGTATAGAAATGTCAAAGACTTCATCCTTAAAGAGGTTCTGAGCTGTACATCTCCGTTTCTGTTATACCTGCCTGTTTCCTTATCAATCACCTTATTTTAGGCTTTCAAAACTTTTTGTTTGAACTTTTCCAGAAATTTTCTATCTGTTCCTCTTTCCCTCTTCTATATAGCCACCCATTCAATATAAAACAAACTCACATCACTCAACTGCTTAAAATCCTCCCATAACTCCTCATCAACCGCAGGATAAAGTCCTGACTTCATAGCATTACTTACAAGGAACTTTATGATTTCAGACCTGTCTACCTTTTCAGACTCATTGCTTATAGCTGCTCCTGGATCAACCCTGAGTGCTAGCAATATGGAACTCCTTGCAGTTCCCTAAATGTACCGCGTTCTTCTTTATGTCTCTGTCCTTTTATTCATTTACCTGGAAAGTCCTTTCTCACCTATTTGTCTACTAAACTCATCCTAACCATTCTTCAAGAGTCAACTCAACTTTGTTTTCTTAAAATGTCTCCCCCAACATTTCTAGACAAAATCAAGCACTTTCATTTCTGTAGGCTCTTGTCATGCGATGTGATTATTTTTTTATTTGTCTCAATGTCTATGATGTGAAAACTCAAAGAGCCAGTAACATGTGTTTGTGCATGTATATTATAGATGTATAAATACATCTTGTATTCCCTGTGCTTAGCACAATTTCTGGCTCAGAACTGTATGTTTTGGAGAAAGGAAAAGAGAGAGGGAGGGAGGGAGGGAGGGAGGGAGGAAGGAAGGAAGAGAGAAAAAGAGAAAAGAAAAGAAAGAAGGGAGGGAGGGAGGGAAGGAAGGAAGGAAGGGAGGGAAAGAAAGCCCTTTCTACTAGCTATAAAGTATATTCTAATCAACACCTGTAATTGCTTTGTTAAGGTTTTCATGAGATCTGTATTGAATTATTTTGCCAACATAGAAACATAAATATTTTGTGAAATTTATTCTTGGTATACTTTGGTTTCTGAAGGATTTTTGCATCTCTGTGAAAAAAATCACATGTTCATAGTTATCAGCCGCAACTCTGGTAAAATGGACCTGCCTGGTAGGGCTCAGAACTGAGAATCCAAACAGGCCCTCAGGGTGAGCTCCCTGGAGAAGTGCTGGCGGTAGATGTTCAGAGGTGTTTGGGACAGTTAGGCAGTCAGTGTAAGACTGACCCACAAGTAGGCGATCAATGTACATGTCAGCAGGTGACTAGATTAGGACACTGGGGAGGGAGCGGACAAGGGCTGTTTTATGACTGCAGGTGGCAGATAAGGAGTGATGCATGCAGATATAATGAAGGCTTCTTCCAGGAGATCCAGCCATAAGTAATGGACACTCAGTCACACCAACTGGCATTTAGAGGCAGTTGACAACTCTTGGAAGGCCTGGCTATTGAAGTGCTCACTTTTTATGTACCAGGATTGAAGCAGAGAGTAAAGGAGGAAATTAGTATGGAGACCCAGGATACTACGATAGGGCTGTGTGGCAGAGTCTTGGCCACTATGGACAAAATAAGAACTCATTATGGAAAGCAGAAGCAACATCATGGCAGGGCTGGCAGGAGAGTTGACTCCATGCAGAGGGACGACTAAATGTGGCCTCTGCTGTCTCCTCAGGTACAGGTATGAGAGCTGTTTGGCAAAGGCTTGAAGCTATAGCTTGTGAGAATGACCCTTAATACTAGAGAGGTCATGGACAACAAATCAAACTGCATTTTAGTCAGGATGCTGGGAACCTATAGTGTCAAAAGTTTCTTCCTCTAGTAATGATGAATGATCAAGAAATACCAGAAAGTCTAGGTAAGGAGTTTATTTTGTGACTGCATTGAAAATAAATTCCTCAAATAGCCCCATCCTTACTGTGCTTTGACTTGTATATTCTGTACACATCAGAAGAGTGAAGAAAGAAACAGTGGAGGAGAGAATGTGTTTAAAATACACATTGAACCTGTTCCTCAGCCAAGCTTAAGGTGAGCAAAGCCCTGCAAGAGTGTAGGAGAAGGGCCCAGGCTGACTTCTAAGGGAGGGAGAAAAGCATCCTTTGTCCAAAAGGAGAGCAAACATAGTGACGTGGGGACGCTGTTTGATGTTCAAACTAGGGCATCACTGGCCGACTGCATTTCGTATGTAGAGCTCAGGATAGGCAGGGAGTAGGGCAAGAAAGAGCAGGTCCCCTTGATGTGCATGCTCCCACTCAGGACCAAGTAACCACAGAGAGGTGCTGTTGTCAGGAATAAAGGAGGCATTAGATAGGGTCTGGGGTGGGCAGGGGAAGAGGGCAGAACAGGAAGAGAGAAAGACCCCCTGGGCTGTCTTTGGCATTTGTGTAGTAGACTGCTTCTATTTGTCTTCTAGGATAGAAAGTATTCCTTTTTTTTTTTTAACTGAGGTATAGTTGATTTACAATGTTGTGCTAGTTTCAGGTGTACAGCAAAGTGATTCAGTTATACATACATAGATATTATTTTCTTTTTCATATTCTTTTCCATTATGGTTTATTACAGGATATCGAATATAGTTTCCTTGTTGTTTATCCATTCTATATATACTAGTTTGCATCTGCTAATCCCAAACTCCCAATCCAACCCTCCCCTGACCCTCTCCCCCTTGGCAACCACAAGTTTGTTTTCTATCTCTGTGAGTCTGTTTCTGTTTCATAGGTTCATTTTGTCATATTTTAGATTCCACATATAAGTGATATTACATGGTATTTGTCTTTCTCTGACTTACTTCACTTATTATGATAATCTCTGGGTCCATCCATGTAGCTGTAAATGGCATTATTTCATTCTTTTTATGGCTGAGTAATATTCCATTGTATACATATATACCACATCTTCTTAAACCAATCGTCTGTTGATGGACACCTGGGTTGTTTCCATGTCTTGGCTATTGTAAATAGTGCTGCTGCTATGAACATAGAGGTGTGTGTATCTTTTTGAATTACCGTTTTGTCTGGATGTATAAGTGGGATTGCTGGATGATATAGCAATTCTATTTTTAGTTTTTTAAGGCGCCTCCATACTGTTTTCTATAGTGGCTGCACCAATTTATAATTTACAGTGGCTGCACCAGTGGTGTAGGAGGGCTCCCTTTTCTCCACATCCTCTTTAGCATTTGTTATTTGTAGACTTTTTAATGATGGCCATTCTGACTATTGTGAGGTGGTGCCTCATTGTAGTTTTGATTGGCACTTAGGATAGAAATTATTATTATTTTTTTTTACAAATTATTTTTACTGTTCATTGGATAGCTTTGAGATGTGTCATCTCTGTTGAACTGCCTTGCCCAGAATTCCCTCTTTAATTTGCTTCTGGTCAGGTGGGTTTCAAGAGAGATTCTCTCACAAGAGCTGCAGAGCGGAAGGGAGACAGCAGCCATTTTGTAGCACAGACACACCTTCCCCCAGGTATTTGGGCAAGTACTAGTTTCGGTGCTTCAGTGAAGGAGACTTTCAGATGTAATTAAAGTCCCAAATCAGTTGATTGAGTTAATCAAAAGGGAGAATAGCCTGGGTGGTCCTGACCTAATCAGGCACAAGTCCTCTAAAGAGGGAACAGGCCATCCTGAGATGTGGAGGCTCCAGGTAGCAGATAGGAAGGAAAACTGTAAAACAGTCTACATTTCCGTCCTTGGAATGAAGCACCAGGTGGGCCTACGATTGCCCTCCCTCTCCCCTGAAACAGGTTTCTGACTCCCCAAAACAGGTGTCAGTGTTCAGCTCTGTGGTGAGGAGCCCCTGCTTCTGCAGAATACCCTTGTCACCAACATCAGAGGCAAGAAGAATAGACATGTTTCAGTCTACTCTTTCTGGGTTCCAGCCTGTCTGTGATCTTCACTCCTGCCTACCTGTGCACTTTGGGCTCCAACGTGTGACATGGTTACTGCCTGGCAGAGACTACTTAGCCAGGAGTCCCCTGTAATAAATACACACACAAACACATACGTGCATGTATATATGTATAGATATTTATTTGGGGATGTATATATATGTATAAATGTATACGGATGTATATACTTGTATAAATATATACAAAAGTATAAAATTCATCTATTTTCGGGTTGAATCTTTCCTGGTTGAATCCTGACTGATACAATACCTTATTTTACCTTATTTTTGTATATCACTTTACAGTTTACTAAGTATCTCTGCATATTTTATTATTTTATGGCATAGACGAAAAAATTTGGGCCCAGAAGCACTAAGTGACCTAATCCATGCCACACAGCCAGTAGGTGACCTAATCAAGATGTGACTTAAAGCTCGTGCTTCCTTAGCTGACAACTCAGCTTGTAACGGCAATGCATTTGCAGGAAAAAAAGCTTGTAAAAGTGCAAGAAAACTTTTTTTGGGGGTGGAGGAAAAAACGTACTGTAATTTGGGTTGAAATAGTAACTTCTCTTTTTATATTCCAAAAAATCATATAGAACTTCATATTTGGGGATTGAAGTTTGTGATTAATTCCAATATTTATAAAGAAATGAGAGGAAAAGAAACGCCACAGAGAGTTTAGCAAAGGGTTTGCTATTTACAATTATTATACTTCTTGAGATGACAGTGGAATGGGCAGGGAGTTCTGGGTGAGGAGAGCTCTTCAAGAAGGAACAGATATAGAAAGTCAGAGAATAAAACAGTAGGCATTCTATGTTCTCTCATGTATTGCTTGCATATCACAGTTCTGATTTAAATTAATCAACAGTAGGCCTCATGTCCCAGCCTGGCCACTCTCTAAAAATATTTAATCTCTTGATCAATAGAAGTCAGTGTTGAGGGCTTCGCTGGTGGCGCAGTGGTTGAGAGTGCGCCTGCCGATGCAGGGGACACGGGTTCACGCCCCGGTCCGGGAAGATCCCACGTGCCGCGGAGCAGCTGGGCCCGTGAGCCATGGCCGCTGAGCCTGTGCGTCCGGAGCCTGTGCTCCGCAACGGGAGAGGCCACAACAGTGAGAGACCCGCGTACCACACAAAAAAAAAAGTGTTGAAAAAGCTACGTATAGACAAATATTTTTTCCCCTGTGAACAGCAATAGGAACAGAATCCTGGAGTAAAGAGACAGTTTTGGAAATAACAGTTATTTTTAAATTGAAGAGGGGACTTCCCTGGCAGTCCAGTGGTTAGGACTCCATACTTCCCCTGCAGGGGACGTGGCTTCGATATCTGGTCGGGGAACTAAGATCCCACGTGCCGCACGCGGCATGGCCAAGATAAAATAAAATAATAGAAAGATAAATAAATCGAAGGGGAAAAGGTTGCAAAAAATGTGCTTGGCATCAAGTGTCAATATCTAACTCTTAGTTGTTTTTCTTCCCTTCCCGCCTTCAGGCAAACTGAGAAAGCCACAGCCCATGCAGAGTGGAAATATGTTGCAATATGCTCCCTCCTGCCATGGTGGGTGGTATGGGAGGAGGGCCCATGAGGAGGAAGCATCTGACTTAAGCAGGGCCAAGGAAGGTCCTCTCCCAGGACATCTTATGCCTGCATCTAAGGCCAAAGGCCATTCCTTCCAACGTGGTGAAGCCCTGGGTTGATAGTGGTGTGCACCATGTCTTCCAGAGTGTGGGGAAAAGTCTGCAGTGGGAGCAAATAAAGCTGCCCTGTAGAGAGATGAAGGAAAAAGGTCAGTGAAGAGGGGAGCCTGGTTATTCCAGTGGGTGGCCCCAGCTGTCCCTGAAGGCCTGCCCCTCCTGGGGAGAGCTAGTTTTTGGATTATTATAAATTGCATTTCAAACAGCAACTAAAGAGCCCTGGGGAATAGGTCTCTCTCTCTCTCCCCTTTTGCATTCCAAGATGTGAGGTTTTGGGTCAGAATTATATCTGCTCAGGGGTCAGGCCGGAACGTGCACCTCTGTAACATTAAGAGACTTAGGTGGAATGGGACAGTCCTGGTGGTTAGTCCTTTTGCACAGTGGGTGGGACCACAAGAACTGGAGGCAAGAGCTAATGTGTGCTTGCTGAGAAGTTCAACGTGTCTTGTTTTGAAACAGAAGGGCGAAAATTGGGGGAAAGTTACGGAAGAAGGAAATATTTTGAGAAATTTTTAAATGCCCCCTATTATTTTGTAGTTGTGGGACTTGGGTTGAATTTGAATCAGTAAACTGTCAGAGGGCATCTGTAAGCATTTAGAAAAAGATGGTTAATTTGCAGCAGATCCTAGCTTTTGTGCAAAGGCAGAAAGATGTACTGTGACATATGATGCAGATCACTTTAGAGTAATTGAACCACGGCTTTTGCATGCTTTCCATCCTAAGCTTATCTCTGTCTGAAGCCTGTAAAAAGTCTTTTCCCATTTACATAACAGGGCAAGAGATTATTACAACTAAAATTAGATCCAGGAATTGCTATGCATAGTGCTTTGCAGCATAATCAAATTATGATAAAATAGCCTTTATTTCTTTATAGCTATATAATATAGTTAGGTTCTTTAGTTATTTGTTTAGAAGTTAAGGAGTGGCAGTACTATCTTATATTAAAGCATCGCTGATTTTTAGCCAAATTGACAACTTGCTTGATTGTTTTTTAGAGATGCTTCTTTGAAGAATGGGAAGGATCCTGATAAGGTCTAATTTGTTTTTCTTCCCTTGCTCCTGCCCCTGCCTTTTTAAAAAATGTGGGCCACTGCTCCTGAGTTCTTCCTGTTCACCCTTATCACTTAACCTGATAATACCATCCTGAGAGAGTGGTTCCTGTTCATTTGATATGACCAGATAAAGGCAAAAGCCTTGTGCTTTCCTAGCACTGGAGAATCTTTCGCTGTTTTGTCTCAGGTTCTGAATAGGGCAAAGCACAAAAACCTTGACGTTCGTTGAACTCTCATTGTAAAGATATAAATATAGGAGGGGAGGAAAAACAACCAAATTGTCGAGGAAAGAAATGAGGAAGTGGGGGAGACAGGAACATGGAAATTAAGGCTAACCGGACAAAACTAACAGAGTAAGAGAAGAGGAAATACACTACAAGGATATGGCTATGAGGGAAAAGGAGGAGAGGAGGGAAAATACTACCCAATGGAAGTTTATAACATGGTGTAGGAGCAGATTTCCATGCCTGAAAGTATGGCTCTGAGAGCTTCTCGATGGCTCCCACCCCATTCTTTATTACCATTAATGCTAAAGACAGCGGGAGCTGCAGAGGTGGCATTTTCTTCTAATTTAATTTTCAGTTACTGAACTCAGTTACTGACTCTTCAGAGCCTGAGGGAGGATGAGCCTTTGTTAAAGCCGAGGCCGTTAACTTTCACTTTTCTCTTCAACCTCATTAGATTTCCCAAGCTTTACTTCTAGACCTAAAGCACTGCACTGTGGCTAAACTATGTAAAATAACGTTTTTGGTGAAAAGCAACACCTGCAAAAATGTCACACAAATTTCAACTTCAGCTGAATCCAGTGATGTCACCAAATGGAATCCTAGTGCAGAAAATGCGAGTAATAGCATATTAAATTTGTCACGGGCTTCGTGGAAGTCACAGCCTGAGACTTGGTCCACGGCATCCTGCTGTGCAGTGATGAACCAGAAAGGCTTCTTGTCTGGTGGCCCCTTCATATGCGTGCCCGGTGGGGAGAACGGCTACACACACACACACATCAGCTTCATTGAGGCAGGATTTGAAAGGGGGCTGCTAACCTGTGTCAGTCCACAGTGGGCATCAGAATTCTGATTTAATCAGTGCAGATAACCCAATTCCTCTACATGGGGAGATTCTTTACAAAAAATGGCATTTTTTGATTTCTTGAGAATGACTAAACTCTGGAATGAGCACTATGTATGGTTGACTCTGAACAATAATGTAAATGATCTATAAAGGTTATACACGGACCCTGTGATCTGTCTCTGCTTCTCTGTCAGGGCAGTGTTCTCTGCTGGACCCTGGTTGAGTGACCTCGTCCTGAATGGGCAGGCAAACCAGGAAGGTTTTATTGTCTCAGGACTCAGCTGCTCGTAATCTCTGTGCCTCTGGTCTTTGTGACAGCTGTTGTCTCTCCTCTGGTGCTGTATTCTGTGCTTGATGAGAGACAGAAGCATTTAAAAGCCATTTACATGGGACAGGTCCCTCCTTTGAAGGGTGTGCCTCTAATTGGATGCCTCTAATTTGCTCAGTGGGTGGCACTGCCCTTGTAGCACCACCGAACTTCCTCCAAGCAGCAGAAACTTGTCGGGGGTGGGGGGGGTGTGGATTGCTGCTTGTCCTCCGTCATGTAGACTCACTTTATTTGAGATACCAGCCACATAAGAATCATTCTAAAGGATATATAATGATACAACAGTTACTAAAGAAAAAGTTGGCTTGAACAATAGTGAAAACATTTTATATTTTATTCTTAATGAACAAGGTGATGATATAAAATCAGATAGTAGAAAAACATACAAGATTTCACTTGGGTTTGTTCTAGAAGAGTATTTTACAAACTTAATAAATATTTAGTAAGAAATATATTTTACATCATGATGCATTTATTGCAACGTACACAGTTCTTGTTAAGAAACCATACGATGTGTTCTGATGGTTTCTATTCTATCATATCTATTTATTTCATTTAAAAATGCTAGTTACAAGCTACTTTGTTTATTTCATTGCCCACCAATGGGTAGTGACACATAGTTCATAAACGACTTTTCTATAATTTTAAGGAACATTCACACAAAAGATAAAAAAATTCAGCTTAATGGAAATTAAGTAGTAGACTTAGGAGTCTAAATTCTAAACACACAGTAGGAATTTTGTTCTTGTTATTTTAAGTATTGAACTTAATTGCTGATTATTATTTTCAAAGGTATTGATCATAACTTGTTACACTGACTTCAATATGAGGTTTCAAACCAGTTTGTGAGTATATACAACATTAAGACTCTTTATGGTTATTATCTTATTTAACCTTCAAAATTACACTAGGAGATACATGGTTTATCAGACGAGGAAACTGAGGCCAGGAGTTAGGCACTTGCTCCAGGTTACGGTAGACTTAGTAAGTAGTAGAGCAGAGTTCTCCCCAAGTACTGTGATTTGCCCTCCAGTCCACAGGTCCTTAGCTGGGGCTCAGTGTGTGTGTGTGTGTGTGTGTGTGTGTGTGAAGTGGGAGGGGCCTATCAGAATCACCAGGGGAGTGCTTTCCAACCACACCTTCTCCCTCCCCATCTCCGCAAAGTCCTTACCACACTTGGCTGCTGCTTAGAGTAAAGGACAAGGAAAGGTGGTTGATCCAGCTTTTGTTCTCTAAACAGACCTCACCTCAACACCTCCCCAAATGGACATTTTTATACCATAATAGTTTGTAATATAACTTTTCACTAGTGACTCAGTACGTATCATAGGCAGATTGAAAACTATACCAGTCAGTCATGGAAATCTGAAAAATTAAAAGCACAATGTATCACCTTTTCTAAAGACAAAATCAAAATTTGGAGGTATTATTGGTATTTGGAGGTATTTACTTCTAATGAAGAAGCCATTCATTAGGAAAGCAAGTCATTATACTGTGAGTATAGAGGCCAACAAAGGACAACCCCTTCTCATTCCCCAGTGACGCAGTTGTCCAGTTGTCGGATTAGAGCTGTTGTTTATTGTAAGCAGGCTTAAATCAATGAAATTGGCCTGGGATAGGGTATACGGAGTAGACAGATAAATGAATGCACACGAAAAATTCTATTCATTTGTAGAACATGTATGGACACAAGCTAAGGTATGAGACACACATTCAATAAATATTTCATTTGCCAAAGAGCTAGTTTATAAGCAAATAAAAGAAACAAAATCTAGCAGAGAGTAGCATAAAAGTTAAAATACAGCTAAAAATATAAAGTGGGTTAAATAGACACCCCTTTTGGAATTCAAAAATTATTTAGTTTAAAAAAGTTTAAGTTAACAATGGACATTGAAAACTGGAGTTAGTAAAGAAGAAGAAGTAGGAGAAGAAGCAGAGACAAATGTCAAAGAATATTATTGGATAGTTTTTGAATCATTTTTCAAATCCCAAATATTTTCTAGTTGAACTTTCTGAATAGCAGTCACTTAAAGACTCTATCATATTGGCAGTCAATTGTGAATAAATGGATGTTTTTTAGTATAAGGGTTTTAATGTGTCAGTATTCTCTTTTTTTTTCTACAAAAGCAGAATGCATGATTAGGAGAAGGTATTTAACATTTTGATGACAGAATAAATTATGTGGGCTGAATTAACCTTTTGGAAGTTCATGATTTAAGTATTATTTAAAAGCCTTCTCTGGAATTGCTTTATTTGGTTATGAGCTCTCAGAAATAAAGAACAGTCTTGAAAATATAGTCACTAACCTATCAAATATAGTCACTAATCAATCTAATTAAATATTTATTTTAATTATTTAAGGAAAAACTGGTATATTTCTCTGCCTCAAGCTCCTTCACTTAGTCGAGCAGCTGTCCTCCTATCCCGTATGCTAGGTACAGCAGTAGGCTGGCATTGTGAACATCACTGCTGCTCACCAGTATTTCCAGCTCTCCTTGCCTTCTGGCACCTGGGAAGACTAGCCTTTCCCACCTCTTTGAATGTAGGTGCAGCCGCGTGGCTTTCTTTGGCTAAGATACAGCAGTAAAGAGCACCTCTTCCAGGTGGCATTAAAGAGCCTGTGCAGGACTTCTTATGTTTTCTCTTCCTCTTTCGTGTTTTTCCAGGAGGGCACATGCTTCATATGGTAAGTGCTTCGGGCGGTCATCTGTGGACAGGCTTCCAGGAGCTGAAGACTTAGAGTGAACAAGAAATAACATATGTTGTTCAGGCTTGGGGATTGTTTGTTACCACAGCATAACCAAGACCATCCTATCTGCATTGGTAAATCAAAAATGCTGGTAAAGTAAAGAATCTTAAAGCATAGTGTATATATTACTCTAAAATTTTTTTAAATTTATAATAAGTAGGTATATATAAAATAACCAGTACTTTAGTTGTTATTAGCCAAGGGCTTTTCTTTGGTTATGAATTTGCTGACTGGAGTTCCATATTGTCTTTTGTGCATTACCACATAGATCATGCTTTATATATGATTTTCCTTGGAGCAAGAATGTAAAGTCACAGGTGATGCAATCTGAGTGCAGTTTCTTCTGGGTTTTTACGTTGCCCCTTGCAAATATTCTACAGTTGTCTCCCTTAATAAACCTACTCTGAGAGCACTTTTTATAGAGACTTACCTTTATTAAGTCTTTCCAAAACACTCTCCTTAGTTTTCATACAAACACCTCTCATTCTTTTTACATTCATATTTTATCAGCTTATGTGGTATTTAATTAAATTGTGTGATTTTAATAACAAGTACAAATGGCAGAAAAATTTAGGAATAAACATAACAGATTCTTAACAAGCATATAATTTATTTGGTTAGAGTAGAAGACTGGAGAATACTAGAGGATAGCCTAGGTCATGGGTTTTGATGCAGAGAGCATCAGTCCAGCCTTTTACACAGCCAACTAGAGAATTAGGGTAATGTACACAATTCTCTTACATCTTCTCAGGTGGTTCCCTAGATGACGTTCTTCCTTCTTTCTCTTGGGGGCACCTACTCACACCAAGTCATCTTTCTACTTTGGATTCAATGAAATGCCATATTGTAGGCATGGGATCTGGCTTTTGGAGTGGTTACCAAGGGGCCTGATAATGCAACTTGAAAGTTCTGGGAAGACTTCTCCTTGTGTGGCGAATCGTGACAGGATATAAGAGCTGGGAGGGATCAGCAGGTGAATCTCGTCTCCTTTCTTCCCTCCATGGACGGAATAGGTGAGCTTCTCCTTGCAACCTCTTAGGAGAAAGTCCCTCATGCTGAGCAAACAGGCCTGTCCAGTGAACTGTGCATCTCCTTGGAGCTCAGTATGAAGCGGTGACCATCACGATAATGATTTGCATTACTCCACATTTTTGTATTGCCTCACTTGTCCTTCTCTTCTCCTCTTCATCACCCTGGCCTTGTAGTCCCTAGTGTGAGCACTTTAATCTCTGCCTCAGGCTCTGCTTTCTAGGGGAAGCACACAAAGACAGTTAATCTGGTAGGCCAGTTACACAGAGGTTTATTTTAAAAGCTTCTAGGGAACAGTGCTAGTGTCAGGCAAGGAGGGACTAGGAGCCCAGAGTTGTGGTGGAATATCTACGGTGACGTACAATTTGTAGGGCTTATCTAGGGAACACAACATATATTGAGACATCTAAAATTAATATTAAGTCCTGAAGGACAAAGATGAAAAAAATAGATCACTGTAGAAAACAAGGTTTCCAGTCTGATAGGAAAGCATAGCATAGAGAAGGAATAATCATGCTATTACTAAAAACAAGGACTAACCTTTAGAGATTGGTTCAAGATGGCGAAGTAGAGGGTCGTACGCTCACTCCCCCTTGCGAGAGCACCAGAATCACAACTGCTGACCAATCATTGACAGGAAGACACTGGAACTCACCAGAAAAGATACCCCACATCCAAAGACAAAGGAGAGGCCACAGTGAGATGGTAGGAAGGGCACAATCACAATAAAATCAAATCCCATAACCAGGGGGTGGGTGACTTACAAACTGGAGAACAATTATACCACAGAAGTCCACCCTCTGGAGTGAAGGTTCTGAGCCCCACATGAGGCTTTCCAGCCTGGGGGTCCAGCAACAGGAGGAGGAATTCCCAGAGAATCGGACTTCGAAGCCTAGTGAGATTTGACTGCAGGACTTCGACAGCACGGGGGGAAACAGAGACTTCACTCTTGGAGGGCACACACAAAGTAGTGTGCACATCGGGACCCAGGGGGAGGGAGCAGTGACCCCATAGGAGACTGAACCAGACCTACCCGCTAGTGTTGAAGGGTCTCCTGCAGAGGCAGGGGGTGGCTGTGGCTCACTGCAGGGATGGAGACACAGGCAGTGGAAGTTCTGGGAAGTGCTCATTGTTGTGAGCCCTCCCGGAGTCCACCGTTAGCCCCACCAAACAGCCTGTTGTCTCCAGAGCTGGGTCGCCTCAAGCCAAACAACCAACAGGGAGGGAATTCAGCCCCACCCATCAGCTGACAAACTGATTAAAGTTTTACTGCTCTCTGCCCCGCAGAGCAACACCTAGCTCTACCCACCACCAGTACCTCCCATCAGGAAGCTTGCACAAGCCTCTTAGATAGCCTCAACCACCAGAGGGCAGACAGCAGAAGCAAGACGAACTACAATCCTGCAGCCTGTGGAAGGAAAACCACATTCTCACAGAGAGACAAAATGAAAAGGCATAGGACTATGTGCCAGATGAAGAAACTAGATAAAACCCCAGAAAAACAACTAAATGAAGTGGAGATAGGTAACCTTACAGAAAAAGAATTCAGAATAATGATAATGAAGATGATCCAGGACCCTGGAAAAAGAATGGAAGCAAAGATTGAGAAGATGCAAGAAATGTTTAACAAAGACCTAGAAGAACTAAAGGACAAACAGCTAGAAGAATTAAAGAACAGGGATGAACAATACAATAACTGAAATGAAAAATACATTAGAAGGAACCAATAGCAGAATAACTGAGGCAGAAGAACGGATAAGTGACCTGAAAGACAGAATGGTGGAATTCACTGCCATGGAACAGAATAAAGAGAAAAGAATGACAAGAAATGACGACAGCCTGAGAGACCTCTGGGACAACATTAAATGCAGCAACATTTGCATTATAGGGCTCAGAGGAGAAGAGAGAGAGAAAGGACCGAGAAAATATTTGAAGAGATTATAGTCAAAAACTTCCCTAACATGGGAAAGGAAATAGCCACCCAAGTCCAGAAAGCACAGAGTGTCCCAGGCAGGATAAGCCCAAGGAGAAACATGCTGAGACACATAGTTATCAAACTGACAAAAATTAAAGACAAAGAAAAATTATTAAAAGCAACAAGGGAAAAATGACAAATGACATACAAGGGAACTCCCATAAGGTTAGCAGCTGATTTCTCAGCAGAAATGCTACAGGCCAGAAAGGAGTGTCATGATATATTTAAAGTGATGAAAGGGAAGAACCTACAACCAAGATCCTCTACCTGGCAAGGATCTCATTCAGATTCAATGGAGAAATCAAAAGCTTTACAGACAAGCAAAAACTAAGAGAATTCAGTACCACCAAATTTGCTCTACAACAAATGCTAAAGAAACTTCTCTAAGTGGGAAACACAAGAGAAGAAAAGGACCTACAACAACTAACCCAAGGGGCTTCCCTGGTGGTGCAGTGGTTGAGAGTCCGCCTGCCGATGCAGGGGACATGGGCTCGTGCCCCGATCTGGGAAAATCCCATATGCCGTGGAGCAGCTGGGCCCGTGAGCCATGGCCGCTGAGCCTGTGCGTCTGGAGCCTGTGCTCCGCAACAGGAGAGGCCACAACAGTGAGAGGCCCGCGTACAGCAAAAAAAAAAAAAAAAAAAAAAAAAAAAAGTTCAGAAAATGGTATAGGAACATACATATCAATAATTACCTTAAATGTGAATGGATTAAATGCTCCAACCAAAAGACACAGGCTTGCTGAATGGATAGAAAAACAAGACCCATATATATGCTGTCTACAAAAGACCCACTTCAGACCTAGGGACACATACAGACTGAAAGTGAGGGGTTGGAAAAAGATTTTCCATGCAAAAGGAAATCAGAAGAAAGCTGGAGTAACAGTCCTCATATCAGATAAAATAGACTTTAAAATAAAGAATGTTACAAGAGACAAGGAAGGGCACTACATAATGATCAAAGGATCAATCCAAGAAGAAAATATAACAGTTATAAATATATATGTACCCAACATAGGAACACCTCAATACATAAGGCAAATGCTAACAGCTATAAAAGAGAAAATCAACAGTAACACAATAAGAGTGGGAGACTTTAACACCTCACTTACACCAATGGACAGATCATCCAAACAGAAAATTAATAAGGAAACACAAGTTTTAAATGACACAATAGACCAGATAGATTTAATTGATATTTATAAGACATTCCATCTAAAAACAGCAGATAACACTTTCTTCTCAAGTGCACATGGAACATCCTCCAGGATAGATCACATCTTGGGTCACAAATTAAGCCTCAGTAAATTTAAGAAAATTGAAATCATATCAAGCATCTTTTCCAACCACAACGCTATGAGGTTAGAAATCAGTTACAGGAAAAAGAAACGTAAAAAACACAAACACATGGAGGCTAAACAATACATTACTAAATAAGCAAGAGATCACTGAAGAAATCAAAGAGAAATCAAAAAATACCTAGAGACAAATGACAATGAAAACATGATGATCCAAAACCTATGTGATGCAGCAAAAGCAATTCTAAGAGGGAAGTTTATAGCAATACAAGCCTACCTCAAGAAACAAGAAAAATCTCAAATAAACAATCTAACCTTACACCTAAAGGAACTAGAGAAAGAAGAACAAACAAAACCCAAAGTTAGTAGAAGGAAAGAAATCGTAAAGAGCATAACAGAAATAAATGAAATAGAAACAAAGAAAACAATAGCAAAGATCAATAAAACTAAAAGCTGGTTCTTTGAGAGGATAAACAAAATTGACAAACCTTTAGCCAGACTCATCAAGAAAAAGAGGGAGAGGACTCAAATCAATAAAATTAGAAACGAAAAAGGGAAGTTACAATGGACACTGCAGAAATACAAAGCATCCTAAGAGACTACTACAAGCAACACTATGCCAATAAAATGGACAACCTGGAAGAAATGGACAAATTCTTAAACAGGTATAACTTTCCAAGACTGAACCAGGAAGAAACAGAAAATATGAACAGACCAATCAGAAGTAATGAAATTGAAACTGTGATGTTAAATCTTCCAACAAACAAAAGTCCAGGACCAGGTGGCTTCACAGGTGATTTCTTTCAAACATTTAGAGAAGAGCTAACACCCATCTTCTCAAACTCTTCCAAAAACTTGCAGAGGAAGGAACACTCCCAAACTCTTTCTATGAGGACACCATCACCCTGATACCTAAACCAGACAAAGATACTACAAAAAAAGAAATTACAGACCAATATCACTGCTGAATATAGATGCAAAAATCCTCAATAAAATACTAGCAAACAGAATCCAACAACACATTAAAAGGATCATACACCGTGACCGAGTGGGATTTATCCCAGGGATGCAAGACTTCTTCAATATATGCAAATCAATCAATGTGATACACTATATTAACAAACTGAAGAAAAAACCATATGATCATCTCAATAAATGCAGAAAAAGCTTTCGACAAAATTCAACACAGATTTAGGATAAAAACTGTCCAGAAAGTGGGCATAGAGGGAACCTACCTCAATATAATGAAGGCCATATACCACAAACCCACAGCAAACATCATTCTCAATGGTGAAAAACTGAAAGCATTTCCTCTAAGATCAGGAATAAGACTAGGATGTCCACTCTTGCCACTACTATTCAACATAGTTTTGGAATTTCTAGCCATGGCAATCAGAGAAGAAAAAGGAAGCTTCGCTGGTGGCGCAGTGGTTAAGAATCCGCCTGCCAGTGCAGGGGACATGGGTTTGAGCCCTGTTCCAGGAAGATCCCGGTTGCTGCAACTAGAGAAAGCCGTGCACAGCAACAAAGAACCAAAGTAGCCATAAATAAATAAATAAATAAATAAATACATAAATAAATAATAAATAAATAAATAAATAAATTTATTAAAAAAAGAAATAAAAGGAATACAAATTGGAAAAGAAGAAGTAAAACTGTCACTGTTTGCAGATGACATGATACTATACATAGAGATCCTAAAGCTGCCACCAGAAAACTACTAGAGCTAATCGATGAATTTGGTAAAGTTGCAGGGTACAAAATTAATGCACAGAAATCTCTTGCATTCCTATACACTAACAAGGAAAGATCAGAAAGAGAAATTAAGGAAACAATCCCATTCACCATAGCAACAAAAAGAATAAAATACCTAGGAATAAACCTACCTCAGGAGGTAAAAGACCTGTACTCAGAACACTATAAGACACTGATGAAAGAAATCAAAGATGACACAAACAGATGGAGAGATATACCATGTTCTTGGATTGGAAGAATCAATATTGTGAAAATGACTATATTACCCAAAGCAATCTACAGATTTAATGCAATCCCTATCAAATTACCAGTGACATTTTTTACAGAATTACAACAAAAAATCGTAAAATTTATATGGAGACAAAAAAGACCCTGAATAGCCAAAGCAATCTTGAGGGAAAGAAACAGAGCTGGAGGAATCAGATTCCCTGACTTCATACTATACTACAAAGCTACAGTAATCAAGACAATATGGCACTGGCACAAAAACAGACATATAGATCAATGAAACAGGATAGAAAGCCCAGAGATAATCCCATGCACCTATGGTCAACTAATCTGACAAAGGAGGCAAGGATATACAATGGAGAAAAGACAGCCTCTTCAATAAGTGGTGCTGGGAAAACTGGACAGCTACATGTAAAAGAATGAAAGTAGAACACTCCATAACACCATACACAAAAATAAACTCAAAATGGATTAAAGACCTAAATGTAAGACCAGACACTGTAAAACTCTTAGAGGAAAACATAGGAGGAACACTCTTTGACATAAATCAAAGATCAGCAAGATCTTTTTTGACCCACCTCCTAGAGAAATGGAAATAAAAACAAAAGAAAACAAATGGGACCTAATGAAACTTAAAAGCTTTTGCACAGCAAAGGAAACTATAAACAATATGATAAGACAACCCTCAGAATGGGAGAAAATATTTCCAAATGAATCAACGGACAAAGGATTAACCTCCAAAATATATAAACAGCACATGCAGCTCAATATTAAAAAACAAACAACCCAATCCAAAAATGGGCAGAAGACCTAAATAGACATTTCTCCAAAGAGGACATACAGATGGCCAAGGAGCACATGGAAAGCTGCTCAACATCACTAATGATTAGGGAAATGCAAATCAAAACTGCAATGAGGTATCACCTCACACCAGTTAGAATGGGCATCATCAGAACATCTACAAACAACAAATACTGGAGAGGGTGTGGAGAAAAGGGAACCCTCTTGCACTGTTGGTGGGAATGTAAATTGATACAGCCACTATGGAGAACAGTATGGAGGTTCCTTAAAAAAGGTTGCGCAGTGGTTTAGAGTCCGCCTGCTGATGCAGGGGACACGGGTCCGTGCCCCGGTCTGGGAAGATCCCACATGTCGCAGAGCGGCTGGGCCCGTGAGCCATGGCTGCTGAGCCTGTGCGTCCGGAGCCCGTGCTCCGCAACGGGAGAGGCCACAACAGTGAGAGGCCCACGTACAGCAAAAAAATAAATAAATGAAAAATAAAAATAGAATTACCATATGACCCAGCAATCCCACTACTGGGCATATAACCAGAGAAAACCATAATTCAAAAAGACACATGGGGACTTCCCTGGTGGCGCAGTGGTTAAGAATCCGCCTGCCAATGCAGGGGACCACGGGTTTGATCCCTGGTCCAGGAAGATCCCACATGCCACGGAGCAACTGAGCCCGCGCGCCACTACTGAGCCCCTGTGCACAACTACTGAAGCCCACGCACCTAGAGTCCTTGCTCAGGAACAAGAGAAGCCACCACAATGAGAAGCCTGTGCACCGCAACAAAGAGTAGCCCCCGCTCGCTGCAACTAGAGAAGGCCCTCGTGCAGCAACGAAGACCCAATGTAGCCAAAAATGAATAAATAAAAATAAATAAATTATATTAAAAAAGACACAGCACAATGTTCATTACGGCACTATTTTTTTTTCTTTTTTTTTTGCGGTACGCGGGCCTCTCACTGTTGTGGCCTCTCCCTTTGCGGAGCACAGGCTCCGGACGCGCAAGCTCAGTGGCCATGGCACACGGGCCCAGCCACTCCACGGCATGTGGGATCTTCCTGGACCGGGGCACGAACCCGTGTCCCCTGCATTGGCAGGCAGACTCTCAACCACTGTGCCACCAGAGAAGCCCCTGCGGCACTATTTACAATAGCCAGATCATGGAAGCAACCTAAATGCCCATCAACAGACGAATGGTAAAGAAGATGTAGTACACATATACAATAGAATATTGCTCAGTCATAAAGAGGAACAAAATTGGGTCATTTGTAGAGACGTGGCTGGACCTAGAGACTGTCATATAGAGTGAAGTAAGTCAGAAAGAGAAAAACAAATATCGTATATTAACGCATATATGTGGAATCTAGAAAAATGGTATAGATGGACCAGTTCGCAGGGCGAAGTAGAGACACAGTTGTGGAGAGCAGGCGTGTGGACTCCAGGGGGGAGGACGGGGTGGTGGTGGTGGGATGAACTGGGAGATTGGGATTGACATGTATACACTAATATGTATGAGATCGACAACTAATAAGAACCTGCTGTATAAAAAAATAAATAAAATTCAAGAAAAGAAAAAGAGCTAACATTTTGTGATGCTTACTATGTTCCAGCAACTATGTTAAGTACTTAACAACACTTAGTTATTTGTTATAACAACCCCCTGAGCTAAGCACTATTAATTTTACCAATTTTCAGATGAAGAAACTGAGGCTTAGGAAATTTAAGAGGTTTTCAAATGGTCACCCAGCTAAGAAATGATGGAGTGAAGATTCCAACTCAGACAGTTTGACTCCTAATCACAGAGTAAGAGAGGACAGGAAAATATTTAAATGGAGTACGAGGCACATGACAGAAATGGAGTGTAGTCCAGAGAACCAAGGACGATGTCTCAGGCCCCAAACAGGAGGGCGACTTCATCAAGTAGAACTGCCTGGGCATGACTGATGATGCAAGGTCAGAGGCCCTCTGAACAACCACTCAGAACTTAACCAGCCTCCAGGTAAAGTGAGTCAGGGCTATTTGGTATAAGCCTGTGCCTTTAGCAAGAGCCTCTTTCTACTTTTTATAATAATTTCTGCAGATATCTAGATATTTCTGATTTTATTATTTATCCAATCAGTCGACAAATATTTAATAAACATCCTCTTTGGGCCATGCAAAATTGTAGGTGCTGTGGATATGCAGAGAGAATTAAGTTACGGTCCAAATATTAAGGAATTCCCAAGCTGGTAGAGAGGATTGCCGAGTACTCAAAAAATCAGAATAACAGTAAGCATGGGGTGTGAGGAGTGCAGAGGAGTGTATCAAACCCTTTGCCTGTAGTTAGAGGACTGGGGAGACAACCCAGAGACAGTGAAGAAGAGCAGAGTCCGTAAAACTGGACATAATTTTCCCAGGAGACAAGGGAAGGAAAGGACATTTAAGGCAGAAAGAACAGCACACGGAAAGAAATGGAATGCTGAATAGGTATGGTGCATTCCAGAAACAGCTTGCCGGATTTAGAAATGTAGGCAGAGGAGGCCGTGTAATTCACCAATAAGACAAGGTTGATATTTTGTGAGTGAAAGGGAGTGCTTTTCATAATTACTCTGGGATAACAGGAGCAAACAGGCACTGTCACAGGTAAACTAGGATGTTTGGTCACCCCAAGTGAGGAGGCCACAGATTGGAAACGGTTTAGGAATCACATAGACTTGGATTTGAATCAAGACTTGGATGGTCAGAGGCAGAATAGCTGTGTTCAGTCAGTTACTAGCTGACTATGCCTTAATTCCTCATCTGTAAAATGGAAATTAATAATTCCTTCCTTGTAGGTTTGTGTAAATGAGACAACACATAGAATTCAACTAGTACAATACTGGTCTATAGTGGGTGTCCAATAAGTATGGTTTCCCTGTGTCTACTCTACTCCCACCATGGGCCAAAAAAATGAGATGAGGCTGGAGGATTAGACGAGATTACCACAGATCTTTTGTATTATACTAAGGAGTTTGGATTTCAACCTGAAAAAAATAATTAAGCAGAATTATAATTAAGCACAGGCTCCTCTGTGCTTTAGAAATATAAGCTGACAGCAGCATTTAAAATGTATATCAGGACTTCCCTGGTTGTGCGGTGGTTAAGAATCTGTCTGCCAATGCAGTGGACACGGGTTTGAGCCCTGGTCTGGGAAGATCCCACATGCCGCGGAGCAGCTAAGCCCGTGCACCACAACTACTGAGCCTGCGCTCTAGAGCCCGTGAGCCACAACTACTGAACCCACGTGCCACAACTACTGAAGCCTGTACGCCTAGAGCCTGTGCTCTGCAACAAGAGAAGCCACCGCAATGAGAAGCCCGCGCACCACAATGAAGAGTAGCCCCCACTCGCCACAACTAGAGACAGTCCGTGTGCAGCAACAAAGACCCAATGCAGCCAAAAATAAATAAGTTAATTAAAACATATAATAAAATGTATATCAGCAGTGAGTCGTATCCAGGAGCTCCTGGTGACCCCTGGCACCAGAAAGCCTGGAGATCCTCATCTTTCTGAATGGGACTCATCCTTTTCTGACATTAGAAAATGGGGGTGGGGGGAGCTATCAGTCTTTTGGAGTGGAGACGAGCCACAGAGGGTGATTTAGAATGGGAAATTCTGACAACTCCCTAGGAATCAGGCTCTCAAAGAGTGGTCCCAGATTAGCAGCATCTGGGAACTTGAATATGTTAGAATTATAAATTCTCAGCCCTAAGTAGACCTACTGAATCAGAAACTCTGAGGATGAGAGTCCAACAATCTGTGTTTTAACTAGTCTGCTAAAAGATTCTGATATACACCAAAGTTTGATAACCACTGCACTAATTCAAAAGTATTCTGCAGAGCTAAAAATCAAGTGGCAGATCAAGGTCAGTGAATCAGAGGATAGAAACGAATATGTCATCAAACTAAGGGAGAAACAGAAGTAGTCATTAAAGTCAAAGTATAAAGTGAGGGACTTGGAGTGCCAGGGAGGTGAGAAGGAACCCCTAAGTAAGAAAATAAGCAGTTAACATGGTCTTTGGAAAACACCTGAGATATTTACTGTAGCCTCTTTCAGTTTCCTAGGGCTGCCGTAACAAAGCACCTAACTGGGTGGCTTAAACAACAGAAATTTGTTCTCTTATACTTTTGGAGGCTAGAAGTCAGAAATCAAGACTTCAACAGGGCCAGGCTCCTCTGGGGTTCTAGGTAGAGTCCTTCCTTGCCTTTTTTTTTTTTTTTTTTTTTTTTTTTTTTGCGGTACGCGGGCCTCTCGCTGCTGTGGCCTCTCCCATTGCAGAGCACAGGCTCCGGACGCGCAGGCTCAGCGGCCATGGCTCACGGGCCCAGCCGCTCCGCGGCATGTGGGATCTTCCCGGACCGGGTCACGAACCCGTGTCCCCTGCATCGGCAGGCAGACTCTCAACCACTGCGCCACCAGGGAAGCCCCTTCCTTGCCTTTTAGTAGCTTCTGGTGGACATCCGTCCTTCGTGTGCCTTGACTTGTAGCTGCAACACCCCAACTTTGCCTCTATCATCACATGTTCTTCTCCCTGTGAGTCTCTCCCTGTGTCTCTTCTTCTAAGGATACCAGTCGTATTGTATTAGGGCCCACCTTAATGACTTCATCTTAACTAATTACATCTGCAACATCCCTATTTCCAAATAAGGTCACATTCTGGAGTACTGGGGGTTCAGACTTCAAGACGATCTCATTCCTAGGTACTGCAGATTAGGACTTCAACATATTTGGGGGGCAGAGTGGGGGACATAAATCAACCTATAACGTAGCCCGTCGTCGGCTCTTCTACAGCTGACACTGCATAGTTTGGGTTTCCCCAGAAATAAATCCTGAAACAGAGATTCGTTTCTAAATAGTTTATTTGGTAGGTGATCCCAGAAAACACCCTAGGGAAGTAGGAAAGTGGAACAAAGCAGGGAAGGCATTCAGTAAAGGGTATGGGCAACCAGAGCTCAATCCACTAGAGAACACTGGGAAAAGTGTAGAACCCATGCCTCAGAGGGGGCTCAGGTGTTTGCATGATCTTGGATGAGGGCTACTCAGGAGGACCATTAATTCTTAGGCATTCCCAGTCTGCTACCAGCCGCGGAGGAACAGCCCTCGCTGGTCAGGAAAGCCCTCAAGTGAAGAGATGCTGGCAGCGGTGAGTCAGGTCAATATGCACAGAAATGGTCGAGACTGAGGACATGGGTACCAGAGGCATCTGCCCTTAGTGGGAGGGCTGGCTTTAAGGGGGAAGAAGGAAATAAATAAATACAAACCCTGTGTACAAGTCAGTAAATCAATCGTGTTAGGAGGTCTATACAATATGAAATGGCCAATTTGATTTTTTAAAATTTCTCACTCAGTTGAGTTGATTTATTTTACTCTAGTCTAAAGCTTTCTGGCCACTGAAATGTTAAAAAAAAAATTCTTATATTACCTGATTTTAATTGTTGTAAAATTACTGATGAGGCTATTTGGAGTTTTCAAGAGACTTCTTTTTTCCAAGTTTGTGAGAAATGAAACATAAAAAGAAATTCTGACAGCTCCCTGATACCACAGAAGGACAAACGGGAAAGAGAGAATCTGAATAACCTGCCCATGGTCACTTAATATTGTGTAGAAAGAACTGGAAAAAGCGTTTCCTGTCTTGGCCTCTTCTCTGCTTCTTTAGCTACTCAGCTGTGTCTCACTTACTAGAAGACTAACGTAAACCAAATAGTTATATGGTGCTCGTTCTAAAAAAGCATGGTGGATTTCTTAGTATTAAGGTCTATTTTTAAGGTAGATACCCTGCATTTTCACATGGGTAGAGCTTAACGCCACATGTATCTTATTAAAAAAAAAAAAAGGAAACAGGCTCAGAGAGTTTTCTTGCTTCAAGTCATGCAGCAAGTTTTTGATAGAATCAGAATTACAATCCAAGCTTGTTTTCCTCTTATTTGTGTTCTTTTTACACAAATACAACTATTTTCTGGTTTTTTAAGAGATATGTATACAATGTGATCTCACCACAGAAAAAATATATTTTACTGGCTATTGAGGCACACTAACATAATTTGACCTTTTCACGTTTAAAACTGTGTGTCAAGAAAGTTGGCAAAGCTCAAAAAGAATGTTTTTTTCCCCTCTACGTATTGTGTTTTGTGATGCAAAGACTTTGCATGCAGAATGATGTTCCTTTCTGTATCTAATATAGTAATATAAAATCCAGTGTGGTTAAACCACTGTAACTTTAGGATAATAGTCTAATTAAAGTTATGTGTAAAGAAGTTTTGCCAACAAAGAATAATTTTCAACACCAGACTAGGTGGGTGGTCCTGGAATAGTCAAGGGAGAAAAGAGAATCCAGTTATTACTTTCTCAACATAATATTTAATGGGGAATCATGCTTTATAGGCTCATAATTTATAATTGTCTCATGCAAAAAAAATCATGAAAATTATATCTGTGAGAAAATTTTAACAAAGTTATAAAATAGCTGTGAATTTTATATTTTCTTTTGGCAAAAATTAGATCTAGAAGGAAGATTTTGTATGAATTATTTCTTTGGATTCTTATAGACATGGTTTCAAATCCTATCTCCTACTTATTCATAGAATGGACATTTTATTTACTCAAACTGTTTTGTCGTCTGTAAAGTATTTTCAAACTTTTATTCCCATCTACTAATGTAGATGTATGTCTACTGACATACATTAAGTGTAAAGAGTCTTTTTCTAAATAAAACTACTTAAAAGGATTATAGTTAAGATAAATGACAGTCTGATATATTAAGTAGACACTCAATAAAAAATATTTTTGTTCCAGTCATGGTATGTGCTCTTTGTGCTATATCATGACATGTGTTAGAAGAAGTATAGAAAGACAGAGACTTTGGAGTTGGACAGACTGGAATTTATAAATAACAACTGTGCTATTTACCAACCTGGTGACCATGGATATGTTACTTGACCTCTCACAACTTCAATTGCTTCTTCTCTAAGATAAAGAATGGGAACAACCAGCCTTCAGTGTTGAGAATCAAATCAGTTTATGAATATATGAAAAAACTTTAGTTTTTTTCATCTCTAAAATAGGAATCCTATTCATTACTTATCCTAAAATGTTGTTATGAAGGCCAACTTACATAATGTATTTGAAAGTAGATTTTTAAAAAAATTTGCTAAGTATTATACAAATGTTAATTTTTGTTGTCATTAAAATTACTAAATAGGATCTTAATATCATTAAAATTGTTAAAATTAAAAGTTAATTTAAAATCTTATAATTTCTTTCTGCTGAATAATAATTTATCCTAGAAAGTATTTGCTTAACTCCCAAACTTAATCAAATCATGCAGTTGTTGAATATTATAAATCATGACCTAGTATCTTTGTTTTTCTTTTTTCTTTTTTTGCTGTGCCACACGGCCTGTGGGATTTTAGTTCCCCGACCAGGGATTGAACTCGGGTCCTCTGCAGTGAGAGCGCAGAGTCCTAACCCCTGGACTGCCAAGGCATTCCCGTGACCCAGTATTTTTAAAAACTTATTTGTGAATATTTAAATTTTTAGCAAACCAAATTTATCTGCTAATGATTATTAATATTACAAATTTATTTTTGTTGTTAAAATGATTTGTTACAGACTTCCTTTAATCACTTACCCCTACTCTATGTTAAATATGTGATTTAATCAGTAATTCCATTTTACATGAATTTTTAGGATCTCACTGCTTTTTGAAATCATGATAGCATAAAATGTTTTCCTGTAAATATTTGTTTACAGGAAAACATTTGTTTACAGGAAAACAAATTTGTTCATTTGTTAAAATGAACAAATTAGAAATATTGATGAATTCCTGTGGCTGAAGCCCCACAGGTAATCTCTGAGTTGCAAAGTCTGCCCTGATGAAGCTTATATACGAAGTAAGGTAGAAGACAGATGGAACTGATGATGTCAGTGAAATATCTGTGGAGGAACTGGTACCCAAGTGAGATACTGAAGACAAAGAGGATGAGAAAGGAGAGGGTAATGGCCTGTGTAAAGAAGGAGAACTGGGTTGACCAGGCATTTTCAGAGACTCAGACCGTGGTGATGAGAAGAAATAGGAAATCAGTTGCTTGTGGGAGTCACTGTTTCCCAGGCTTAGGAGGGAGTGAACAGACATTGAGGGTTTTTAGCAAAAGAGTTGCCAACTAAAAGTCAAGTTCTGGGGGATTAACTTGTCAGTGAAGTCTTGAGCTCAATAGAGTGGAGAAAGACAGAAAAACTTCTCAGAAGAATATCAACAGTTTAGGTACGACTTGAGTATAATGGCAGTCATGGATAAAAGGTTAGGAAGTGAGTATTACGAAAAATTAAAAACAGATTGTACTTGTCAGCTGATCCAACTGGAATACAGAGAAGTCAGAAAGGAAAGAAGTTTGGATTTTCTTTTTTGGGGTCAGGGGAGGGACTCGTGGATGGTATGGTCCACTCAGGTATAGAAATGTTTGTTTACTCTGATGTGGCATCCAATTAGACTAGTTTTGTAGCAGACTAGGGCTGGAGTCTTGAAAGTGGCCTAGTTCTATGAAGGAGAAAGTGTGGGCTTGTATAACTAACCCTGGTCTCAGATGCAGAGCTCAGGAAGTAGACTCATGTGCCATAAATCTTCCATTGCTATTGTAGTTCCATTGTATCGAAGACTTTTCTCTAAGAGGCCCTTTTGTTCAAATTATCAGGTAAACTTTCTAGTTATGAAAGTCATTTCAACCTTCACACTGTCAACCAACATACTTATATTCCGTTAAGTTCAACACCAAGAAAAGCTGTAGGTTTTCACATTTATTGTAATGGAATGTTCTTTGCAAAGCTTTAGCTTTGGCCACTTAAATGTCAACATTGTTAACAATACTGTCTCTAAATTAGATACCTACAGGAAAGCTCTTTTAGTTGGAAGACCTTGCATGTTATAATGTTCCTATACTTGAATGTATTAGTAATAAGAGGTAGATTCCAAAGTATATGTGCTTCTAGCCCACTATTCTAATCAGCTGGGTTTAAATTCAGTTTTGTACTTAAAAACTTTATGATTGGTTAGGAAAATCACCCCCAAAATGAACACATCCAAAGAGAATCTTAGGATTTTAGACATTTAAAATATCTTTCATTAATCTTGGAGTTGATTTTAATAAAAACACTGCTTGAGATAATTCTCTATGTTAAAAACGTTCAGCTATCTCCAGCCACTTTGTCAGTTTAGCAAGGGATCAGGATTTCTCCTTCCCTGCCAAAAATGGAGCTCTGGGTTTGTGGCTTTTTCCTGATATGATCCTGTTGTGTCTCTTTCTTGGGGCCATGTGTTTGTGTGATGGAAGATAATTGAGAATATAGGCTCCTTTCTTCCTTCTGCTTTACACAAGTCACAGATCACGCTCCCACGCTCATCTCCATTAGTCTTCCTGGTTGCCTCCAGGTAGATTCTTGGGTCACTGAGAAAGGTACCTCCTATCAGTTGGTGTGTTTCCTTTTCAGACATCCGAAACCTACCAGACAGTAGGCACAGTTCTTCTAACTATTACATTTCTTTTCTTTTTTAAATATTTATTGATTTATTTGGCTGCACTGGGTCTTAGTTGCGGCACGCGGGATTTAGTTCCCTGATCAGGGATCGAACCTGGGCCCCCTGCATTGGGAGCGTGGCGTCTTAACCACTGGACCACCAGGGAAGTCCCTAACTATTGAATTTCTTAAAAACAAAACAAAACAAAAGCAAAAAAAACCTTCTACCTTTCTTTGTCATCAAGCTAGAAAGGGCCAGGAAAAATTTGTATTCTCAAAGTCACATCCTTTAAAATTACGATTTTTTAAAGTTATATACCTCCTCGAATAGCAGGAAGTTTACATTTATAGATCCTAGTATTACTGTTTTCACAATGCCAGAATCGTGATAAACATTTGTACATCTAAAACCTAATATATTTTAATTGTTCTGGCATTAGTCAGAATAGGATTTCTCAACAATGCTCACACAAACTACATAAAAATAATCAGTGGTTGCTGATTTTCTTCCTTTTTACACACTTGGACACACTTTAAAACACATAGTTGAAGTAGAATCTCTGGTTATTTAAAGTTTATGTGTAACAAAAAACTACCTAGATCTCTACTATCTACATATCTGAATATACACATACATTGACCTATATCCATATCTATATACTATATATGTGTGTGTATGCATGTGTGTCCACACATATCACATTTATTTATTTTTTTATATCTTAAAATTTGCTCTTTATTTTTATCCAAGTTATACATGCACACATATCACATTTAGCAGCACTGAATTTGTTCTTCCAGTCTTCCCAATGTTCAGGCAGCAACATATTTTAAAGATTGGATAATTATGGTTTTCTTAATATGAAAACTGAACCTTCAACTGGAGTTTAAAATTGGAGTTACATCTAGAGTCTTCATTGATGCCTCCTTTTTAATTATGGTAAAATGTAAATTGAGAAATAATGACTGAATATTTCATCCTGTCATATTTCACATGGCCTCAAGAGTGTGTGTGCAGAGTTGGTATAGGAATGTTGATAAATAAGTGCCAAGGATTAGCCAATAGCTTGTCCACTTGCTAATGTAAAGCATCTGCTCGGTTGCAAACCTTCCTGGACGTCAAGGCGCACGGGTAGGCTTGGAGGTGGAATTCCTGCAGGAGCCGCCTGACCCAGGCTGCAGACGAACTCTTCTTGCAGAGGGGCCTTACTTTCCCAATAGACGTGCTTTGGAGCTTATCCAAAAATGAGTCCAATTGAGCAATGTTGACCTAAACAATTATTTTTAGCAATAATACTTGTAAGAAGTTTTCAATCTAAAAATGACGTGTAAAGTAGAAATCTGCATTCTTATTCTCCTCGAGCATTTGCACTCACTACTGGCTTCAACAAGGAAGAAACAGGAACTGCTCAGTGTATCACTGTATATTGGGACAGCCAGCCCCCGAAAGCAGTTGCTGAACTCAGTCTCAAATTAAATTGATAGGACGTTTTTCCTAAAGTACCTGCTTTATCGCTCAAGATTTCACCCATGTGAGTGAGATCACTCTCATGATTGAAGTCCTTCCATTTCACTTTAACCAGAGAAGCTCTGCAGGAATTTTCACTAGCCCCGAAAGGTTTGCAGTTTTTCAGCACAAGGCTACAGGATGTCTCCTCCTCTACCACCTCTACTAATCACTGTTATTTTCAAGCTATTGTAAATTGAGTACAGCATCCTTTATTCAGGAAAGCTCTCCTGGCTTGTGTCACTTCAGCCACATTGTTCTCTCTGGCAGGTAAGACTAATCCTATAGCTTTTTAACTTCAAACCTAAAAGAGGAAAGCAGCATCGCCAAGACACACGTGAATATCGTTCATCTAAGTCAAAGGGCTATGTTGCCATTAGTGTAATCCAGTCACGAATGCTACCTCGAATTCCTGGGCTTCCCTTCTATTTAGAATGACTTCTATTTTCACACGCTAACACTCTGTGCCAAAATGCAGCCTGGGACTGGCCCTCTGACAGAATCATGGAGAAGTTGTAATTATTGCTTAGTTAGGTGTCTGCTCCAGTAGACCTACATGAGTCACTTTTGTTCTTTTCTTTTTTTTTTTTGTCACAAGCTTCCTATCCCTTTAGATTCCTTTTCTCTGTGTAAAGGGTGAAGTCTCTGTAGACTGTTCCCACAGTGTCCTCAGTCCAATAGGTTACAAAGGTACTAACACACTAAATAGAAGTGGTACCCTTGGGAAAATCCATTTCTTCTGAGCTTGTTCCTGTTCCAATGAATGAGGACCTCTTTGAGGTTACAAATATGTTTAGCAACATCTCCATACACATGATTACAGGTTATTTCATTCAGACTCCAAGGAGAAAGGCTTCCTATCCTGGACATGCATGAGGTGATGAATACACTCTTTTGGAACAAGGAAGCCTTATTTCAAGGACTCTTTGTATTCTGCTGAGTACCCTAATGAGCTATCCAGGGTGGCACGTCAACGTGGGAGCAGGCAGAGAAGGCCTGTTACCCTCTTTTCATTAGTCCTGCTCTCCTTTGTAGCTCTGCTTGTTGTTGTCTCACAGGACTTCTCATTCCCCTGACTGAACAGAAGAAAAAACATGACTTTCATTTTATGGCCCAAACCACCAAAACCATCAGCTTTTCTATATGGCGCACAGGACATAAGAACCCGATCTCTTGCCTCTCGGCCTATATGAGAGAGTCTCTCCTGGTAGGGATTTTGCTGCTTCAAAGATGGATGCAGAAAATACCAATCTGAAAGCCTGAGGGATATGCGTGTTTGTTACGTTCGCCATATTTAATGACCCTCAAACCACGGGTGAATCGATTCAGATACAGTCAGTCAGGTTGGATCGATATGAAGAAAGTGAATCATTAAAATACTTATCCAGGTAAGTTGGGCCCAGTGCATATTTCAAGAGTAACTGTTTGGAGTTTGCATTATTCAGATAATGCCTCGATTCTTCATTTCATGTAATATTTGTAGACTTGCCCTTAATGAGAATGTTTTCTTATCCTAATAGTCGTGGACTTGAATTCACACTGCATTTCATTTATTTGAGAGAAAATTTATAATGACACATCTACAAATTCGTCATATTTTAGTAACATAGAGCCTGTGGAGAAATAAAATCCAAAATTAAATCCACTTTCAGATAAAGGTGAAATAAGTTTCTTGCTTAAAATATGCAGATATTTAAGGCCAGATGTAAGATTTCCCACATGATTTATGCTGATCTTTGCCTCGAGTCTCCATCTTCCTTTGAATGCGTAAAAACCTAAACTATGCACTGGCGTGATACTCAGAAACACTGCTACATCTACAGAGATCCAAGAAAGAGACATTTAGACCACACGAGTATAGATAATTTATTTTTGCAGAGTGTCATTTTTGCCAAAATATGAAACACCTCATGGTTGATTTGATTACAAGAAAAAGAAGCGTGTCGCACTATTTCATTCAGCTGGTAGCAACAGACAGATGTAGGCAGTTCAACGTGGAGAGAGCATCCTCAGCCCTTGAATATAATTTTACTCAAGGAACTGAGAAGCTCAGTGACTTTTTATGGCATTTAGCTATACCTTCGTTTTTTGTGTGCTGCCCTGCCTATTTAATACTTTTCCTTTTGAATGACAGGCTGAAAACTTTGGGCAGAGAATATAAACAAATTAGAAAAGTTGTGCACAGGCAAACTCAAAACCTCAAAACACCATTCTCATACTTCTCGAAAAAAGAAAACTGTAATTCTTACCTCAAAATTAGTCAGTCAGTGTAAATTACAGGATGTATTATAACATACACCTCAAACCTGTACCTTTTGAGGCAAGAACACAAAAGCCTTGTTTCCTCCCGCCCATCAGCAGCCCCTCAAACGTTTTGGCATTCCGTTCTATTTGTTTTCTTGTTGCAACCTCAGTTAGAATGAAACCCTTGTGAATGAGGGTAGGCTGCCACTACCTGAGCCCAGATCGGTTTGCCTGGAGTTGGTGTGCAGGAATGTATCATGAAAGATCAAATACCACACGCAGCTGACACATTCTGTGCTAGTCCCTAGCAACTATGTGTCCACTGTATAAAACCTGAGCTAGTAATTTAAACCTCTGTACTTAAAAAGGCAACTCCCAAAGCAAATGAAAATGGTGTTTGAGGGTGAAGTGATAGGAGCCCTACCAAAATAGGCGATGAAATCCCAAATCCCGCTGTGTATTCCTGTGTTTCTGACCAACGTGCTAATTACACTAAAGAATTAACAGGGAGAAAATGGAAGATTCAGAGCTCTGAGTGAGGCCTGATTGTATTTACAAGGATAAAGAGACATGAGATGGGAGAAGAGAAACAATGGGTAAAAACTTCTCCATTTAGTCTTGATAATTAGTTAAGAAACATTTAAATTAATAACACAATCTGAGTAATGCAGCATGTGTGGCATATATCACATTTTAAATTAATTCTTGAAATAGTTACTGGTGTCCTACTTTATTTCACTTTTGATAAATTAGCTTACAGTCACTTTTTGATGTGTGTCCCATAAAGTAAAAATTAGTATCTCATCTGCCATTAACTACTCTTCTTGTAGCAAACTAATGTTAACATATGTAAAGGGGAAGATTTAAAATAGATATTGAAAGTTGACCCTATTAATTTATAGGTTTAACAATGGCATTTGAGGGGAAGAAAGGGGGAACAACTTTTATTAGCTCTCTCGTATAGCTCTTTAGCAGAAAATCCCCTTGACTGTCCATGTTTGACATAAAATTGGTCACTTGCCTTCCTTATTCTTCATTGATATGATATAATAGTCATCTCTGGTATTTTGGAACTTGGAGAAAAGGCCTGAAATTATAGGACCGCCTTTAAATGGCTAGCTTTTGTACTAGAATTGTGCAAAAAATTTACAATCTGCTGATTACACTATTAGGGAGCTGCAGCCTCATTGACCTGATGTCATAGTTACCTTTGGAATCCTTAATGTCTCAAGGTAGACTTTCACATGATCAAGGGTTGTGCTTCTAAAACTTCTCTAATCTGATTTTGTCTGGATCTATGTGTGTATACGCATGTGTGTGTGCATGCATGTATTTAAGTTTGAGGAATTAGGAAAAAACACTTTTGTGTGACCCACTTTTAAAAGCTGTGATCTTTCAGCCTAGTAGTGAATCCAGCTACTTTGCTTTGTGTTTATTTTTTTTATTTTGTATGCTTTCCCATCAAAAGATACAACCACATCAAGCACAGGTAACAACTGTAGAGGACCCAGTATAAACTAAATAGTGATCATACATAAAGCTCAGACAAATGATCTAGGCACAATCAAGTGAATTTAAGAAGTAGCTGGAAGAATCATCAGCTTCGTTTCTAAGTTTTCTAATTTTTGTCCCTAAAGGAAAGTGTTACAACTCAAGAGTATATAAGCACATTTTCATTAAATTGGTGGAAAAAAATCAGAAATGTTTCTTTTGATTTACAACTCTGTCATCAGTGCCTGCATGTTCATGAGTACGTTCTTTTTATAATATTTCTTTAAGGACTAGTTAATTATCTCTCACGTCCACACACCCAGCTCCCCATCTTTGCATTAATTTGTCCATTCTAACAATATATATGTATGTTTTAATCATATATATTTAACCTACTCAGCCTTTTTTAAAGGACATATTTATGCATCAGAAAACCAAATAATTCCACTTTGTTCTGACAGAACAACTTACATTTCATTCAAGTGTCTCTTTTTTCGGTGATATTCTTAGCAAGGGATTTTATTTACTAAATGACGTTACTGCTAACCTGGAGAGGAAGATATCCATCCTTCAAATACTGTCATTACCCGGCTTTAAAAAGACTTGATTGTACCATATTAGGGAAACAGTGTCAGATTTTCCATCAAACTTTCTCCCACTGTAATAACTGAGCATAAAAATGATCTTCCAGTGATGAAATGACTACAAAGCAGATTAATGCAATCAAGTCTTTAGTAACAACTCTGTGCATATCTGTTAAATATTTTCAAACTATTTTAAAAAAACACACCCAGAAGGCAAACTAACAGTGAATAGAAACAAAATGGTCAGCAGCGTGTGTCGCATGTTATTTGAATGGAAAGTAATTTATCGCGTCTGAAATAAAAGCTGTTTATTCTTGTGTTTCACTGTCTGTAACAATCTTTACCATTTATCTGTGAAAAAGTGAGAAACTGTACCATTATTAGCATATGAATACTTGACACATCAAATTGGCTGTACAATAACAGAAGGACATTTGCTATTGGTGTATGCACACAGACAAAGCAGCCATTTTGAAAAAAATGAAATGGGTGTGTGGTTTAACCCTTTCCTTATCTTTTAGGTTTCCCACTCCTGATTTTGACCGGAACAGTTTGGCAGTTAAGATCAGAATATTTTTATAACAAAAAAAGAAATCAGGGGCCATTATGCTTATGATAATTATATTGATACATTCACTCTACTAGAAAAATAGAAGCAGAATGACAATAAAGGAGTTTGTGTGAGTGTGTGCGTGTACATGCATGCGCAGGGTGGGGGGAGGGAGTGGAGCCTGGCAGTGAGTAGACGGTACAGAAATGAAACAATGCCCACGTACAGTTTTATTTCATGGCAACAACATAGTGGGCCTTGGGTCAGATGTGTGAAACTATTTCTCAAAGAAGCTGCATACATAATTGAGGCCCTCGAAGGGTTCCCAGTTGAAGTTGCCAGGCTACATTCATTTCAAAAGCGGAGCCATTTGTTATCAAATTTAAATTAACTCTCTGCACACTGAACTTGAATTTTAGGGCCCTGCTTACTCACAATTCTTGAAATAGTTGAAAAAGGAGGAAACGTATCTGGAGAATGGAAATAAGATAGTCCCCACAAGGAACTGCAGTGATTCCTATGTAGGCCTGCAGTGTAACAGTCTTTTACAGATTAAATTGAGAAAGATCTATTTGGAATGACTAGAAACAAATCTGAATTTTCCCATGTGATTTTTGTAGATCCAGATTTATTGCAAAATCTTTTCATTTGTACATCTATATTTCAACTACATTTTTACCTTCATCAAGGGTACTAACTACATTCCCTGCCCCGATTAATTACCCTTTGCTGGGAAACTTAGAGAAAGACAATTTATAAAGTTGTACAATAGTTATACTATTTTAATCTAATATGTCAATTTCAGTTCTTCACTGTAATGGAATACAGATTTTTTTCCTAATCTGCATTGCTTTATGCATTATTTTAAGCAAAGTTTATGTAACTCACTAGATAATTTTTTTGGTAACTTTGGCAACTGTAGATCCACTCATTCAAACAAACAAACAGTAAAAAACAAACCTAGTGGAATGTGTAAAATGTCTTGTGTTGGGACCTCTCTACAACTACATAGAGGAGGAACTGTCTCAGAAAAGAATGGTGTGCATGTTTTTTCACAGGACACACACGGACATAATTGCACGTAATTCTCTGTGTCTGGTAAAAGTATTTAAAGTTGAAGCTATCTCGATTACCAGAATTTTTTCATCACATATAAGTTGCAAAAGTTAAAGGACGGACTTTTATTCCTAAATTTAATACACAAAACTAAATAGTCCATTCTAAATAATCCATGTATTTTTCCTCTCTTTTGAAAACCAATTTTAAAGGTTTTAATCACCATTCCTTCATCCTTATAAGATACTGATTTTCTATAATCAAGCAAACCTGTTTTCATTGTTGTAATGAAATTTTAACTTTCCAGTCTGAAATGCGTAGTAAACTTTGCTTTTAAGGAACTAAAAAGCAAACAAACAAACAAAAAACAAAGCAAAGCAAAGAAAACCCCCACACAAACATGAAATATTATTAAAGGCTGTGATGTTAAGTGTAACCTTCCAAATATCTGCTGAAAGACCCCCACAGAACATGAAGAACATTTATTGTTCTCTATAGAAATAATTAGTACTTGTGCAGTACTATTATAGCCATAGAAAACAGGAACTGATAATTCTAATGGCAATTTCTGTTAATGATACAAGCATAATTGATATGCAATGTGAAAGTAGAGAAGAAAAAGATTTATGCAATTTTAAATTCCTCTAAAATTGCTGAATGAACACATAGAAGTGGCTATTAATCTAACTTCCTTTTCTTCTTACTAGTATGTGTTATATTAAAACCACAAAGCATTTGCTTATTTAAAGCTCTCCACAGCTAACAATGCTATAAGGTTAGTATGTCCTCCCAAGTGCTCTTTGAGAATCTTGTTTACTTACTGGTGGAAGTGATGTCCCATACTTGTGAATCCTTGGCAACATCAAAACATGGTGGAGAGTGCTAGATCTTTCTTCCTTCCTTCCTTTTTTTTTTTTTTTTGGCAAGACACCAAATCTTATTAAATAGTAAAAGCTTTTCAAAGTGAAACATAAACTTGATGGGAATTTGTGTGCTTGTGGTGACACATTTCTGCTATTCCACAGCTATACCCCAGTTTATCTATTGACTGTAAAGAGGCTGAACGGTAGAAAAGTTAGAATAGATAAAACTTCGTAAATTCTCTTAGATTTTTTTCATCATAGAAGTAATGTGATTTGGCTGTGCAAGATTGAATAATTAACAATATTAGTTTTATATCTAATACCTATATTAGACTTTTGTCCTTTTGAATGTTTCAAATTACTTTTCATATGTAAAATTGTTTTAAATAACATCTTTTCTAGGGGATTATCAATATATTTGATTATTAACATTTAGAAGCGATTTCCTACCAATGGTTTGCTCCCATTTATATCTTATATTTTTGTTAGAATATTTTAATTAATGTGCAGAATAGAAACTTTCAAAAAAGTATAAATTTTCCTTTTCAACCTTGTTTTTTCTTGCTAAAATGATGTTTTTATTATTTTGCAGAATTATTTTAAAATTTACAGTTATTTCAGTGAATCTGAGTACTATGTAAGCAAACTCTTTATCCTCCCCTTTGATGGCTAGAATTACTCATTTGGTCCAGCAAGCTTATTTTGCATTTGAGGTTTTCTATTTTGGAATTTGTCAAAATATGCTAACTTTTTCTGAGTCCAAAATTAAAACTCAAGTGGTTATTAATGTTTGTTTTATTTGATAATTTTATCACATATCATAGAAATAAAGTCAGAGATGACTAGATATCAAACTATCTCAAGTGTTATGGCACATCCATATGATACCCTCATTATTTTGGCATTCAATATCTTTGGAAATTACCTAGTAGTAGAAAACCGACTGCAATACGACTGGAAATTTTCTTATTAACATGCACTGCAAACGGAAGAAATTAAGTTTTAAAAGGACAATGGAAAAAAATTCTAATTTCCTTCCCCTTTCTCGTCTTCTTCCTCTCTCTCACTCTCTCCCCATCTTTTACTTCTTTCTCCATCCGTTTCCTGCTTCTTTTCCTTCTCTGAGTCTCTTAAGCTAAGCCAATCAGCTCACATGCATCATGCTCTGGAGAAACTGTGGGACACATATGGCAGGGAACTGGTTTGGTAAACATATGTCTTCTCAGGCATTAGATGTCTTGCCAGGAATGAGATATTCCATTTTGGGGAATGAGGGTGGGAAATGCTTAACCACCTACAGATGTTTTGCAGCAAAAGCGAAAGAATTGCAGTCAAAGAGCTGCAAAATGTGTAATTTGGAATTTTTCCAGGCTTCTTTTTTTAATAAGAAAAAAGTTAACAGCTTTCCTATTCATCTCTTTTGAGAAAATTTACAGTCGTTTCCCAGTTCTGCCCCATTCTGAAATAAGGACAAAAGGCTGAAACCGAAGCTGTCCATCTGCTCCATAACAGTAATGTTATAATGGGTGCTGTCCATTTTTATGCTATTGCTCATGTGTGCCCAGGGGACTGGAACTATTTAATTCACTGATTTCACAGCTCTGTGTGTGTCACAAAAGGTTAAAAAAAATCCAACACACTTTTTAGCACCCTGTTTACAAGGACTCCCTGTAAATCTAACTGAAGTAACAGATTCCCACCCTGCCCCCCATGCTAACCTCTATTTTTCCTCCTGATTTGGTGCATTCAGATAACAGGTAATAGATGGAACTCACACCACTAACTTGGCCTTTACCAAAAGTGGATATTTCAACTCTGCTGTGACTGTTACTTTCCAAAGCTCACAAATTCCAGGAATAGATTTGAAAAGAAGGATGTTTGCCTTTAAGATCTCAGGATTAAACAACTCTGTTTTCCCAGAAGTCCAAGAATTAATGCTCTAGATTAGCAGAGAGTTGATGAAAATCTGCAGAGGAAGACTGACCCGGTCTATTCCTCTCGGCTGGGCAGGAGGCTGGGCAGTGCCATGCACAGCTGGTGTGAGCTGGTGTTTTGCCAATGCCATAATGAATCCTCTGCTCTCGAGGACATTTTCCTAGGGAGACAGAGGTAGCCAGGCAATACCCACTTGGGTCTATTCTGTGGTCTTCTCAGAGCAGTGATGTGGGGTGTTGAAGCTGGCACTATATTTGCCACCAGAGAGAGAAGCTGGACCTGGAGTCAAGGATGCTTCTCTCTCTTCCCACCGAAAAGAGCCTCCATGAGAATGTCTCAGGGCATCATATCCTTCCTGCAGCCCACATGTCATAATATGGTTCTCTAATATTTCGGATAGTTAAACTATTAGCCATAGATAATGTGCTATCTTGGTGCAGTTATCACTTTCATTTTTATAACATTAACCCAACTCACATCCAACTATATTGGCTATAAAGATACCTATATATTCCCTTGAAAACTAGTTCATGAGTGAACAAGTGTAAAGGGGAGTGGGGCTCTCTTCATACGCCACTTTAAAGAATATGAGTGTTAAAAAGTCAAACGTTTTCATTTCTTTTTTAGGTAATGATAGCAAATATTTATTTTGTGTTCACAGATTACGTGAAGCTATTGGATACTGCAGGCATCGGGAAAATATAAATTAGAAATGCTCTCTGACCTTAGAAAAATTCCATAAAGTAGTATGTTTGTCTGTAAACATTTCTCAAACTCAGTTTGTTCATTTGTTTGTTCATTTATTCATACATTTATACATTCATCCAAACATTTCTTGAGCATCTACTGTATGCTAAGCCTACTATATTTTCCTTCTTTGAGCTCTCTTAAGTATCTTCATGTACCAGGCAGACCTGTTCCGCTCTATTAGATCTGAGAAATCCTTTATTTCATTCAAACTTTCATTCCATAATTATTGCAACCTTTGTTTCCTCCAAACCCCCTTTCCCCAAAACAAAGCAATGTCATAATACCTGGTATCCCAGAGTACTGAAAGATGAAGTTTGGCAAGCATCAGTGTAATACGGAGAAAAGAGGGGCAGTTAGGACTCTTCTTGTTGCCTTCATTTCTAGGGGTAATTCTAGTGGACTTGTTAACCAGAATAACATTAATAGGAAAGCAAGTGTGTTATACTTCTTAAACATGGATTCTTTACAGAATCAAAGTTCTGGATCACCAAGTTAGAAGCCTAGAATCCTAGAACTACTGGGCACATTGAGAGAGAGAGTAGTGGAGATGAGTAAACTGATTTTTGTGTATAAATTCATCAACTGTTTCAACCAGGTAGACAAGGATAGAATTTATTTCTTGAAAAAATTGTTATGATGTTTTCTTTTAAGACATATTCTTTCAACAACATATTAAACCTCTCTTAAAAATGCAGAGGTGTGTTAAATTTTTAGAACTTGAGGTTTGGGCAATGAATAAAAAAAAAAATTGGTCTAGCCAATATGCCTGGATACAGGGCAAAATAATGGTATATTCCTGGTCTTTTATTTTTAAATTTGAAAGTTTTGTTTTTACTCTATCAGAGCTAATGTTACAATGAAATAGGTCTTTGTGAATAGCTACTTTTTCTGGACCACACAAATTTTTTTGGTGCTCAGGATAAATGATAGTTTGAGCTGTCAATTCAACTTAGGATGCTATGCTGAAAGGAAGTTAAAGTATGTACTTAATAGATCATGACAGTAACAATGATATTCTACAGATCTATGTCATTTATGAAGAAAAGGGATCCAACTGGAGAAGTTTATGAATCTCCAAAAAAAATAAAGATCTCAACATAGAACTATTGCTATTATCCTTCTGATATTTTACTGAAAGTGAAACACATTCACCAATTCTCCAAAGGCAATTTCTCTTCACCTCAAATAAATCTTCCTTGTAGGCCATAGAAATAGAATTAAACTAGTTTGTAATGTTTCCAGAATAAACTCATTAACCTTAGTCCATTAGAAAATGATATTAAAGGATTTAATTGCCTGTGCATATTAAATATGCTTAAAATTTATGAAAATAAACATTTCGAAATTGAATATTCTGCAATAATAGAAATGTGAATGTGGACTTAATACAAATTCATAAGGTCGTGTGGACACACAATGCTACAATATATAATGTGTACCACTAGGAGGCATACGGAAATTCCAGGGTATAGAATCTAGACCAAACAAGGGCAAAACTCTATTTTGAGTAGCATGTGTGGAATTGCTAATAGATTATAAATGGCAATTTAGTTTATTTAGACAATGTCTTTGGATGAAATATCACATTTATGATAATGATATATTTATGATAAAATAATTTACAGCAATAGGCATGGTGTTCTGTTGGCCGGGGCACTCACCCCCAAGAGAGAATGTATATTTGAATATGTGTCTTCACACTTTCAGAATAACGTTTCAAACTTGCCTGACAGCTGCCAATTATCAAAAGTTTCTGTGAAATGAAGAATCAGTTAATAATTTAACACTACTTAGGAGCATAAACAACACGAATGATCAAGTAAACTTAATCAAGTCCCAGAGTCCTGGAACCTATCCTTGACTTTTGTTTTCTCGAAAGTTTCTGGGAGGATTCTTTTATGTTTTAGATTTGACGGTTAGGCAATACTAAGAAGGAAAACTTGAAACTATTTTGGAAGTCAGGTAAGCTTTTTTTTTTTTTTTGGCAGTACGCGGGCCTCTCACTGCTGTGGCCTCTCCTTTTGCGGAGCACAGGCTCCGGCCGCGCAGGCTCAGCGGCCATGGCTCACGGGCCCAGCCGCTCAGCGGCACGAGGGATTCTCACGGACCGGGGCACGAACCCATGTCCCCGGCATCGGCAGGTGGACTCTCAACCACTGCGCCACCCGGGAAGCCCAGGGAAGCATTTTTATACAAACCTTGCCTTTATTCTCACACAACATCTGTGCAAGACTGTCTAATACATTTGTGAGAAAGGAACAAAATTGCCGGAATAAAATGGGTCCAATTCAGAAAACTGAATCCAGGCTTAACTTTGTAAGGTCATTTTTTTCAAAACAGGGTTCCTCAGGACAGTTTGAGTGGGAACATGAATGATTAGTTGAATTCTAATTTTCTATGTGTTCTGTACTAGGGGCAAAAAAATTGAAGAAAGAAACGATGAAAAATATATACATACTTGGGGGAAATTTTGGATTACAAATACAAATAGGTTTTTCCAGAAAAACATTAAACCACAAAGACATAAAACTTCGAAGATGCCTTTTTTAAAAAAAGCCATTGTGCTTTCTCTCTTCAGTTATTCTAAAAAACAAGACAAAACAAGCTTCATGAAGTAAGATGAGCCAGTTTCTGTCATTCTAACACCTAGTCTAATTTAGAAGGCAGAAGTTTCTGTTACATAAGTGGTGCTGGGTCTAGTGTTCCTTTGATTTACATATTGCTGGCTTGGTTTTTGTCCTTTTTTGACACCATTTTTCCTGTGTTTCACTTCCCTGAGTAGAACACCTATGTTCTGCTTGAAGCTGCGTAAATAGAACCAGAGCCAAGATTCCATCATGTGATGGGCTATGACCATTTTACTTTCTGTCTGTGATTCAACTACAGGACTGCTCGAGATGGCATGCTCTTTGAAGACAGAAATTGTGCCTTGTCCCTTTCTGATTTCCCAGTAACTCATATATAGCCCATGGAACACAGTGGATGCGCAATAAATATTTTCGGAAGAAACTGAGTTGGTTTAACAAAGCTTATAGAAGACTTCACTTAAACCTGGGCAGGAGGTTTCAAGGGCCCATGATTTAGAGCAGTGCTGTCCATTGGAAATTTCTGCGATTATGGAAAGGCTGTATATCTGCAGAGTGACTAATCTGGTCATCACTAGCCGCATGTGGCTGCTGAATATTTGAAATGTAACTCGTACAACTGAGGAACTGAATGGTTCATTTCACTAAATTTTTATTAATTCAAAATTTACTTTAAATAGCAACAAGTGACTAGTGGCTAGATAGTTTTAAAGGATCCTATTCCACTTGTCCCTCAGCTATGCCCCTCCCACCACGGGAGGAGATGTCCACTGTAGCCCATTCTCTCCCTTAGAGACCCTGCTTCAGATTCCCAGAACACCAGTGTTCCCCACCCAAAGCCCAGCAGGGCAGGCCTGCTGCTGGTGTACATGCCCTGTGCCAAAGGAGTTTCCAGAGGGTGGCAGTTTGCTGTAAGGGGTGGCTGGGTGGAAGCAGTGTGACCAGGGCTTAGACAAGCAGCTGGACTGTCCCATATGTATGCATGCGGCCCCTTGCAGCACAGGAGGCTGGGACAGGAAGCTAGGCGTGGGGCAGGAAAGGGTGCAGCTCTCCCTAAACTACCATGTTCCAGCATCTATATTTACCAGTTTAGTGATTTTATTACAAAATATATGCAAGAGATAAATTAACTCTTAGTATGTCATAGCCATTATGATTCAATGACAATTCATTTGTTCAGGCCCCAGAATATTTATTGAGCACCTACTGTGCTCCAGGCACTTATTCTAGGCACAAGAGATACAGCAGTGAACAAAACAAAGTCTTTGGCTTTCATGGGGCTTATATTCTTGTGAGGAAGATAAAAAGCAAATAAGCTAAAAAAATGTGGATGTGCGTGTGTGCAGGAAAATTAAGGCATCCTGCCTTAAGGATAGAGAGTGACAGAGGTGTTCTTTTAAGTAAGTTGTGCAGAGAACACCTTTCTGAAGAAAGATCTGCATGAAAGGAAGAAGCAATGAAATATCTGGGGGAAAGAGTTTCTCAAGCAAGGGAACAGCAAATGCAAAGGCCCTGAGGTGGAGACATCTCTGCCATGTTCCAGAAATAGCAAGAGCAGTCTGCTTGGAGCACAGGGAAGCTGACTGAAAGGAGATAGGGCAGGTGGCTCGAGTTCAGATCACGCCGGGTTGTATAGGCTGAACCAGGAACTTGGATTTATTCTAAGTTTGATGGGAAGGCACTGGAGGTTGCCATCAGAGTTATGACATTTGCGTTTTAAAGAATCGCTCTAGCTGCTTCTTGGAGAACAGGTGGTAGAGGTGCAAGGGTGGAGGTAAGGACATAATTCCAGTGGCTCTTGCAATAATTCAGGTGGGAGATGCAGGGACTTTGAGCTGTCGCAGTGATGTCTCAGTGGCAAGACACTAGTTTAAAATGACACAATGAACTTCTTTCAATCCTGGCAGTATGGCTCTGCAGCTGCATGTGTGACCTCATTTGGAAATAATGTCAAAAGTCTAAATTTGAGATCGTCGTGACTGTGATTGCAGGGTTGAAAGGACCTTTTACTTATCCCTCTGAAGGCTCTGGAACTGGCTATATTAGCCTCATAGAAGTGGTCGTACCTCTATCTACATACCACGGCTGTTTTGTAGACACCAGTGGAGCCTGGACCCCCTACATTGCAACACTCAGGTTCTGCTTTCAGCACTGCTGTTTCCAGTGCAAAGGCCCTGGATCTTTCTTGGTGTGACATGAATCTCTTGGTTTAGACATGGGTACAAAACCAGTCTCCAGCACTTTTCATGCCTTCCTGTCCCATCGCCTCTTCCTCTGCTCAGGCTTTCGGGTCAAGTAGAAAGATGTGGTCACACTTTGTGGAGAGAGGGGAGGATTAAACTATGCCAAGGCCCATATTTTCCCACTACAAAGTCAGTCTCCTCTAAACAACCAGCTTGAAGTAGCTTTCCCTAAGTTTTTCAAAATCTCCTATAAAAGACAAGTAACACTCTTTTTAAAAAAAGGAAAAGAACAGTTTTGTACATACATTTCTATGCCTTTTCTAAAGGTTTTTTATATTAATTTTTGTATGTTTTGAGTCATCCACTGTGATGTGAAATTTTTTTCCCTTCCCACTTTCCTCCAAGGACATAATATTATTGCAGCCTTTCTACTAAAAGATAAAATTACTGCCACAAGTAGCACGAAGTCACAGAGAGATCATATTCCAGATTGAATAGTTTCTGAACAAAGAGGATGCTTTTTAAAGATTCTACTAAATGTGACTTTTCAAGGGCCAGTGTAGGCAGCTAGACGCTAAAATTACTTAGCCCATCTGCAGATGGGAGGGGCCATGGCTCTCCGGGATGACCTGTAGCTATACATAGGGCGGTGGGCTGACAGTAGGAAAGAGCTTACTGAGGGTTGAACTTCAGAAACATTAGTTCTCTTTCCTGTCCTATCACCTTGATTCTCAGTGACTTTCATATATGAAATATTACGTAGAAACATTTTTTAAATGTTCTATTTATCTTGTAGTTTCAGTGTTTCAAAGTACTCTCACATTCATTGCAAAGAAACATATATGAAAGCATCTTGTAAGTTGCAAAGCACTATGCAAATGGAAGTTGTTAGAATTGTTACTACCTCATTTTTTTTTTTCTCATAAAACCCTAGGAAAGGCAGGTGTTAATACAACCCTCATCATATAAAAAAGAAATTGGGACAAGATCAGAAGATATTAGCTCTGTGTCCTTTTAGTGAATGATTTGGGGCTTACAGAGAGCCAGTTAAACATTCTTTGTATCAACTTTCTTCTAACTATAAAACAGGTTTGATGGTACATCTGTTTATGAATAGAAGGATGCTGTGAAGCCAGGAGGGAAGTGACATAATCCAATTGGCATTTGCAAAGACACGGAGAAGACATTACAAGAGAAAAAAGCTGGAGGCAGAAGAACCAGTTAGTAGGCGGTTGCAGTAGGTTGAGAGAGAGAAAAAGGTGGAGCTTGGTGAGGTTGGTAGACATTGGGGTGCAAAGAAATGGAGGTATTGAAAAGACATTTTGAAGGTAGCATTCACAGTTCTTGTGATGGATAGGAGAGGTTTCTGGACATGAAAGGAGAGGTTTCTGGACATAACTGGATTGTTGGTGGTGCCATGTCCTAAGATATAAAACAAAAGAGGAGGTACGGGGGCTTCCCTGGTGGCGCAGTGGTTGTGAGTCCGCCTGCCGATGCAGGGGACACGGGTTTGTGCCCTGGTCCGGGAAGATCCCACATGCCGCGGAGCGGCTGGGCCCGTGAGCCATGGCCGCTGAGCCTGCGCGTCCGGAGCCTGTGCTCCGCAACGGGAGAGGCCACAGCAGTGAGAGGCCCGCGTACCGCAAAAAAAAAAAAAGAAAAAAAAGAGGAGGTATGGTTTAGGGAAAGAAGATGATAAGTTATAGTTCGGACATGTTGGGTTTTAGGTGTTTGGGGGGCATGTGATAGAAGTCCAATAAGCAGTTGGATATAAGAGTCTGACATAGAGGACAACAGATCTTTGCTGAAAATCTAAATTTGGAAATTAGCATGTCGATGGTAAGTGAAGATTATACTACCAAATTGCATGGAGCCGGGGAGGGTCTCTTATATTGTGAACCAGCTTAAATAATGCACAAAACCTTTTTTGTATGCATCTATGTTCATTTTTCTGGAGAATAAGTGCATAGCTTTTTTTTAGATCCTCAAAGGCATCAGTGACTCCAAAAAAAAAAAAGTTGAGAACTCCCAGTATAAAGTAAGAAGAGAGGAGGGCCTGGGACCAATCACTGAAACACATCCATTTTAAAGAAATAGTATTACAAGTATATTTTGAAGGAGTGGCCAAATAGGTGAAAGGAAATTGAGAATCATGTAAGTCAAGGGGTGACAATGTTTCAAGAATACAGGTGTTGCCAGTGAGGTCAAAAATTGCCAAAAGCTCAAATAAAAGAAAGATAGAAAGGATCCATTGGGTTTATCTTCAAGGTACTTATTGTGACCTTGTCAAGAGTGATTTAAAATGAACTGGTGGGAGCAGAACTCTTTATGTTGAGGGACAAATGAGAAGTGAGAAAGGGGACTCTCAAATTTGAAAATAAGAAAAGCCTAGAGCTTAGCTAATTTCAAGATTAATAACCAGGATTGATTTTTGTATTTTTCAAAAGCGGTAAATCAACATTCAACCTTTCTTGTACTCATTCTCCCTTCATTTTTCTTGGAACTCCTGCTTATTTCCCCTTATTATTTAGTGACATTCTGTTTCCTCTCTGAAAGAAAAGTCAAAGAAAAAAATCTGCAACAAAACCTTGTCCTTAGGCCTACATATAAACTAAAAACAGTAGAATTTATATTGGGCCCTAAAAACAAACAGACAGATGTATGTTTTCATAGCTACAAGATAGTACTCAAATGATAATTGAACTGAATCCAATTATATTGAGGGAATCACCTGGCTGGATAATGGGAGCAAACTCGGTAACTTCAGAGTTTGGGGTTTTCAGAATCTAGACTAAGAATCTAGACTAAGAATCTAGGCAAGAATCTAGACTAAGTCTAAATCATGCCCAAACTACTTATTGTAATTATCAACCAAATGGTTTGAAAAAGAACCTGGTAAACCAAAAAATGAGTTGTTCAAATTTTTATTTTTTTAAAAGATTGCTTTGGCATCATAGAGGCAAAACATTGTTAAAGATAACTTTTTAAAAGTAAAACTATTCGGTGAAAAGGATGAGGATTATGCTGAAAATGTGGTTTGCTTTCCTTGATAACACAAAGCTTTAAGACACTTTTTCTATGAAGTCTATTAGGATGGAATTGAAAGTTCTTCCCTCCCTTCCTCCGCATACTACCACCTTAGTTCATGAAATACTTTCGTGTGCTTACTCTTTCATATGTCTGTTTCACTCGACTACATCTTAAGCCTCTTGGGAGCAGGCAGTGTATCATATCATCTTTATATTCCCAATCACTAGCACATGGGACATAATAAATGCATCAAATGAATAAATGATTATTTTACCCAAATTTATGAGTCTCATTTTGAATTTCCACTTGTGCAATCAGAATTGGAGTTTTTCTATTGCCTTGTAGTTAGAGATGACTATTTTTCCCACAATGCATTTGGATCATTATTAATAAGACAATGGAAAAGAAAATGTCACAATTCATTTGAAAGGCAAAGAGCAAATAAACAGCAGTTAAATAACAGACATTAAATGTTGCACATATGTCAAGTAATAACAAGAATACTTTTCCTAGAATTTGAAACACTGGTAAGTGAGATTGTTATGGCATTAGAATTTTTTTAGGCTAAAAAAGGAGCCTGATGCAGATTAATAGTTATGTGCATTAAAAGAAAGAACAGTGAATTGGTAGAATTAGTTCTACTGACAGAAGACTCCATGACTTCAAAGCTTGTTATGTGACATTGTACAAGAGTGATTGGAATGCATATGGCTGGGAGAGAGAATAAGGAGTTTTCTTTAGTTGCAGTAGCTACACTTTTATAACATCCTACGTCCTCGGGGATCACAAGCGGACCCCTTCAGGAAGGACTTACTACAACACTAAAACAAAACATAATTCAACAAAGAACAAGATACGTACCCACCACTGGGTAATTCACTGAATTGGACATTTATTTATTTGTCCAAATCTATCTTTAGTCATATTGAAAGGGGCAATGAAAATTTTCAAGTGATTCTGATCTAATTATAATCAGCAATGACTCATGGAGATACAAAACCTCTTTTTCACATTCTAAAAAACTTTAATGTGGCAAGATGCACTTGGTTAACATTAAAAAACCAAAATTTGTATAACATGCACCCAAAAATTCTTGTCAAATTTTAAAATATGGAATGATGGTTTTAGCATGATTATGTAGGGTCACCAAGTTATACATCTCTGCAATACTTAAGAGAATTTACTAAAAAGTGTCAAGAAATGACAGTGGTCTTTTGTCTATTATGTCATCATACATCTTTTGGGTGCCAGGCCCTGATATCACTCCTCCAGTGATAACAAGCAAAGAAGCAATTTTAAAGATGTAAAATGTGGGGGTTTTTTTTCTATAGAAAACCATGCAAATATTTATCTGCTTATTGGAATTCTGAGTGCACTTTTCTATCTATAACATCTGCCAGGAAATCTTACAAGAATAAGTTTGCTTGTGGAATTTCTGACCCTTGTTCTTGGATGATATACTGTGATGTCAATAATATTTGCAGCTACTGTGTGAACAGCTGTTCCTACGGAGATTCTTAAGTCAGAATCTGAGAGTAGAGTGAGGAGAAGGTTCTCTTTCCCCTGATCACCTAAGCACTTCAAAATGAAGTTGCTATGATGAATTTTCCATCGTTAAAATTAAAGTACTTGGCAAAGAGTTACCTCAAGAGGATGGCTTTCTATATACACCTCTACTTTCGGAGCAAAATGGTTAGACTCCCTCCCCAGTCCTCCCACCCACAAAAGAGAAAACAGATCATATTGAGTGCTATCTTTAAAAATGAAGATTTGAATGTGTTGTTTTATTTTATCTCAGCTATCCTTCCATATTTATATATCTAGCCCTGATCTCACCTGACCTCCAAGTCAAAGGCCCACCGCCTGCTTGATAGCTCCACTATCAAGTTTCACAGGCGTCTCAAACTTAACAAGTCCAAACCTTGATGCTTGGCCTGCCCCTTCCAACAACTTCCTTTCCCATAGCCATCTCCCTTGTAGCAAACTGCACCACCGTCGACACAGGAGTCCAGGCAGAAAATCTAGGAATCATTCCTCACTAAATATGTCCGTTTGTCAGCATCTTCATAGCTACCACCTCAGTCTATACCACCATCTCTCACTTGAGCAATGGCAAAAACTGATCTTCCCGCTTCCACCTTGGCTGTTGTATAGTTTATTCTATACTCAGGAAATAGTCTTCTACAAATATGAATTAGAGTGGACATTTAAATAAAAGCCTCGAATGGCTTCCCACTGCTGTCGCCTTCCACAGCCTGTGTGCCCTACATGATTTGGCCCTCACCTGCCTCTCAGACCCCGATTCATTCCACTCTTCCTCTCACTCCCTGTGTTCCAACCAGAGGGCCCTCCTGTGAACACACCAAGCTCACAGCTCCTTAAGGCAGTTGGATTCCCTCTAATGCCCCAGATGTCCACATTTGGCTGCTTTTTTGGGGGGTGGTACAGGGGGCTGGTCATTTGGGGGTCAACTCAAATGTCACCTCCTCAGATGTCTTCCATGACCACGTAATCTAAATCTTAACCTCAAAACTTGTTATCCATTACCCTGTTGTTGTTATTTTTCTTCTTAGCTTTATCACAATCTGATATTTTCTTTTTTATTTCACTGTCCAACTCTCTTAACTGAAAAATATCCTCCATGACCACAGGCATTTGATCTGCTTAACCCCAGTACCCATAGCAGCTGGGACAGCTTTGTCCCATAGTGAACACTCGGTAATATTTGCTGAATTTATAAATAAATGGATGTAGCCCCAGAAGTTTCAAATAAGTGTATTTAGAAATTGAGCAATTAATAACACTATAGTAAAAGTAACGTGAGGCTGAGCCCTTGTGGAATAATTAATGTTTCAACTGCAAATGGCCTGATAAATCTGGGTGACAGTATTTCGGTGGTCAAAATACATTGTACTAGCTCTGGGAAGTGGGTCCTGGAAGTATCATAATACACAAAATCAAAACTTTTGAGGTTGTTGGTTGAGATGAACCATTTAAAATAAAAAAAAATCTGGGAATGGGATAAAAGAGACTGACCAGGGGACAGATACATAGAATAGAGTGAGAGCTGTTCAAAGTTCTGACAGTGAATGATAACCAGGGAAGTAGAAATTCACCAGGTGAAAAGAGCAGCCTTTAAGAGCATGTGTATCGAGGCTGACTTGAATTGGGTTGTGATTATGATGAAGGTTTAGGAGGAAGATCAAGAATTATTCTTACGTAATAATGTCTTATAAATACAGTAAGTATTAGAAAGAATTCTCTTTTTAAAAGGATCTCTAACTTTTGATCATGATCGGTAACTCTCACAGAAGCAGAGAAGATAATACTCTTAGAGTATGAAAAACAAAGCCTCCAAAAGCAAAACACATAGTGTATAAAATTTGTGAAAGGTGATATCCTGACAAGGTCCAAAAAAGGATATAAAACATTAGATGGTGACCTGGACTCATAAGAGTCGATACCAAATTAAGAGTTAAAGACACACACAAGCAGTCCTGATTACCCGTGGCAACATGGTCAGTGTTAGTCCTGGATGCTTATCATCACCTAGCAGTCAGAATTCAATGTGTGAATTTGGAATAGAAACTCATTTCACTCCCACACAACATAATTATGAGGTAAATTTTCTGGAAAAACAATGCATGTAATAGATTCCAAACTCCAGTGGAAGTGATTTTTAAATTATTTGCTGTTTTGGGGTTATTCAAAACAACCAAACGTTGATTTCATAGCTATATCATCACATATTTGAAATGAATGAAAGAATAAATGAATTTATATACAGTGAAACATTAGATTGGGTGGTAATTGGCTGCAAATAGAAAGATGATGATATATAAGTTCTCGTTGCTAGTATAACCGCGTTTTAAAATTTATGAATGTTATATATAACATATGTATACATATATAAAATCAAAAGAATTTCAGGCTAGAATGCACCTAATAGGTTATCTGTCCAATCCTTCATCATTGTGGGCTTAAATATTCAGTTTTATCATTAAACATGTACTCAAACATGTGATCAAAATTACTGTGTAAAGTGTGACTAAGGAAACTTAACCTAGAGAGGTTCTGGGTTTTGCTCAGGTCACACTGTTGGTTTAGGGTGGAGCTGGCATGGCTTTGACTCCTATGGGAATAGTCTCCTAAGAAAAGTACATCATCATATCTATCATTAGATAATCCAAACCAATTTAGTTAGAACTATTTGAATACGTTACTTCTCTATCAGGTGATTATTTTTAATTACAGTTGAATTACCTTTTCATTGTCTTCTAAAAGCACCTGTTAGGGGAAGAAAACATGAAGTTTAGGCCATTTTTCCCAACATTCTATTTACAATAATTCAATAAAACCCTAATATTTGAAGGGAGTATTTTTAAAGTTTATTTTATTGAAATATAGTTGATTAACAATGTTGTGTTAATATCTACTGTACAGCAAAGTGATTCACTTATACATACATAAACACTCTTTTTCATGTTCTTTTCCATTATCACAAGATATTGAATATAGTTGAATATAGTTCCATGTGCTATACAGTAGGACCTTCTTTTTTATCCCTTCTACATGTAATAGTTTGCATCTGCTAATCCCAAACTCCCAATCCATCCCTTCCCCACCACTCCTCCTTGGAAACCACAAGTCTTTTCTCTACATCTGTGAGTCTGTTTCTGTTTCATAGATAAACACTTTTGTGTTATATTTTAGATTCCATATATGTGATATCATATGGTATTTGTCTTTTTCTTTCTGGCTTACTTCACTTAGTATGATAATCTCTATGTCCATCCATGTTGCTAAAATGGCATTATTTCATTCTTTTTTATTGGTGAATAGTATTCCATTGTATATATGTACCACATCTTCTTTATCCATTGATGGACAAAAATTGTTTCCATGTCTTGGCTATTGTAAATAGTGCTGCAATGAACACTGGGGTGCATGTATCTTTTTGAATTATAGTTTCCTCTGAATATAAGCCCAGGAGTGGGATTGCAGGATCATATGGCAACTCTACTTTTAGCTTTTGGAGGAACCTCCATACTATTTTCCATAGTGGCTGCACCAATTTACATTCCCACCAACAGTGTAGGATGGTTCCCTTTTCTCCACACCCTCTCCAGCATTTGATATTTGTAGACTTTTTAATGATGGCCATTCTGACCGGTGTGAGGTGGCACCTCATTGTAATTTTGATTTGCATTTCTCTAATAATTAGTGATGATGAGCATGTTTTCATGTGCTTGTTGGCCATTTCTATGTCTTCTTTGGAGAAAAGTCTGCTTAGGTCTTCTGCCCATTTTTTGATTAGGTTGTTTGTTTTTTTTGTTATTGAGTTGTATGAGCTGTTTGTATATTTTGGAAATTAAGCCCTTGTCGGTCTTATCATTTGCAAATATATTCTCCCAGTCTGTAAGTTGTCTTTTCATTTTGTTTATGGTTTCCTTTGCTGTGCAAAAGCTTGAAAGTTTGATTAAGTCCCATGTGTTTATTTTGCTTTTATTTCTATTGCCTTAGAAGACTAACCTAAGGAAACATTTTTTAAAATAAATTTATTTATTTATTGGCTGCATTAGGTCTTCGTTGCTGAGCGTGGGCTTTTCTCTAGTTGCGGCAAGCAGGGGCTACTCTTCATTGTGGTGCGCGGGCTTTTCATCACAGTGGCTTCTCGTTACGGATCACAGGCTCTAGGCGTGTGGGCTTCAGTAGTTGTGTCATGCAGGCTTCAGTAGTTGTGGCTTGTGGGCTCTAGAGCGCAGGCTCAGTAGTTGTGGCTCACAGGCTTAGTTGCTCCAGGGCATGTGGGATCCTCCTGGACCAGGGCTCAAACCCGTGTCCCCTGCATTGGCAGGCGGATTTTTAACCACTGCACCACCAGGGAAGTCCCAACCTAAGGAAACATTGGTACAATTTATGTCAGAGAATGTTTTGCCTATGTTCTCTTTTAAGAATTTTATGGTGTCATGTCTTATATTTAAGTCTTTAAGCCATTTTGAGTTTATTTTTGTGTATAGTGAAAGGATATGTTCTAACTTCATTGATTTCATTGATTTACATATGGCTATCGAACTTTCCCAACACCTTTATGAAGAGGCTGTCTTTTCTCCATTGTATATTCTTGCCTCCTTTGTCGAAGATTAATTGACATATAATTATTAAGTTCCATATAAACTGTAGGATTATTTGTTCTAGTTCTGTGAAAAATATCATGGGTAATTTCAAAGGGATTACATTACATCTGTAGATTGCTTTAGACAGTATGGCCATTTTAACAATATTAATTCTTGAAGGGAAAATTCTTAAGTTCCAGACATATCTTTATTCTCTGACTTACCTAACTATGGAAGAACTTATATACTTAACAAAATTATACTGTAAATTCAGCATCCTTAAGGTAAAAAAAAAATGTTTTAAATATACTATAAGAATTTGTCACTTTATCACAGATTTTTTTGAACCAAAAGTATATGTCTTTATTTCTTTTAGGAACTCTGGAACACAGAAGTGACTGTTGACACCTGATGTCCTTTTGGCAGATGACCAGACAGAATCAGCATTAACAACGTGCAGAAAATGCCAAATGCAGGGGAAATGACAAATGTGCCAGATGATTTAATGTGGAGTAAAGATAAAGGTTAACAGAAATGATCTTTCCCTCTTAGTGTGCAAAATAAGTTGAAAGTGCTTTTTGCCTTTGCAAAATACTTTATAAAGCATGGCTTTAAAATGAAGATAGTGATTTTTATACATGTTCTGTAAAAGCACTGTTATATATCTGATAGTCACACAGCAGTTTCTATTGGTATATGTTTAATAGTGAAAAAGGATATTTAAACCTAATGTTTGGGAAAAAGCGAAATAATGATAATCAGAAAATAAATTTCTTCCACTAGGTTGGGCAATCTTAATCAAACCTGAGAATGTTTCAGGGATAGGCTCATAGCCAGTCCTCTTTTCTCACTTGTCACCAAGGGAGCTTGGTGGCAGAAGAGGGAGGATGAGCATGAATCCAGCATGAGGCCGACTGACAAAGTACTGGTTGTTGCCTCTGTGCTCACTTATTCCTCTTCCCTTTAATGAGGTGGTCTTAATAACTGTCTTTCAATTTGAAAACTACTAAACAGCCAATGCAGAGAACTTTAAAAATGCAGAAGAGCACAAAGGAAAAATGGAATTGAAAAAAGTCATCATCAAAATCTTCCTACCCAGATATAATTCCTGTTAATATCTTGGTATATCATTACCGTTAAGTTATACCATATATTCTGCTTCTACTTTTCTTATCAATTTCCCATTTCAATAAATATTCTTCCACAACATCCCTTAATGTGGCTGCATGCTATTCCATTATATGGGTATACTCTAACTTACTTAACCAGTCTCCAATATTTAGCAATCTGGAATTTTATTTGGGGGTATTATTAAAATGTCAGCACATTAATTTTTTTTTTTTTTTTGCGGTATGCGGGCCTCTCACTGTTGTGGCCTCTCCCGTTGCGGAGCACAGGCTCCGGACGCGCAGGCTCAGCGGCCATGGCTCACGGGCCCAGCCGCTCCGCGGCATGTGGGATCCTCCCGGACCGGGGCACGAACCCGTGTCCCCTGCATCGGCAGGCGGACTCTCAACTACTGCGCCACCAGGGAAGCCCAGCACATTAATTTTTATACTTTGGTATTCTAACTTTTTTCAAATAAGGATACCAAGTAAAGGAAGAATAATTAAGGAAGGAACCCGTGTCCCCTGCATCGGCAGGCGGACTCTCAACTACTGCGCCACCAGGGAAGCCCAGCACATTAATTTTTATACTTTGGTATTCTAACTTTTTTCAAATAAGGATACCAAGTAAAGGAAGAATAATTAAGGAAGGAGCATCTATTCTGTTTTTATGAATAAATGCACTCATTGGAATGAGTGGTTACAGAAGTTATGTAAAGTGTCTTTTGTCATTCAGCACAGCTTGATATAATATTGAATTAATCAGTTCTAGTTTACTAAAAGAGACTGGACTGGATTTTTTCAACTCTGAATTATAGTTCTACCATGTAATCACAGTATTAGAAAAATCAGCACAATTATTTTTTGCTAAAGTTTTTATTCTCAATAATAAATGTAAAGTTTGTACAAGAATCTTCTTTAGAAGCCTATTAAATACAGAGGCACTGGGGTTGGCCTTTGAATTAAAGTGAAGTTGGAAAAAAGTTATGGATCCCTATGATCTCCTAATGATGAAGGGACCCAGTAGGAATCATATTTTGATGCCATTCTTGTATCAAATCATATATTTTTAAATGATATTGCAGTTTTTAGTAAAAAGGAAGGAGTTAGAAAATTTTAACAGGAAAAGGAATAAAGACTGTTCAACTACAACACCTGTTAATGGTGGCTAAATACAGTGATATAGTAGAGCTCTATTCAAAGGTGGATATAGGGAGTAAGGATAAAACCCAAGTAAATACATTTTCTGAAATATAATGATTTTAACCATAAGATAACTGAATTTGTTAGCAAACAAGTTTCTTTCCGAGTTTATTATTTGTAAAACTACGATATTCTTTCCCCCCAAAATAAGACTGCCTTTGCACTTTACTAAACTATTACATGTGAACTCAAACACGCACATGCACACACATGCACACACACACACACACACACACACACACAAAGAATGTCTTCAAATCTGTAAAATCTTTCTTTACTACCTTGACGAGTTCCACTGTAGTCAATTATCTTTATAAACTAGAACATTATGAGTAGGGAAGTTCCCATATTAGAGTGATGAAACTGTTAATAATTTCATATTGGATGTTATCGCTCTTCCAGGCACATGTATTTCATAGCCAATAACACAAAATCAAGAAACGCATCCACACCAAGGGCACATTTTGTTGCGATCTTCTGAGAAAGGAGACATTATTTCTTTTCCTGGAATTAATTTCTTAACTCACAGCTATAGTAACTGCCATTTTCTTTCACCAAACCTCATACAAATTCCGCACATATTATGGGTCAGAACACAAGCTTTTTGAAAAGTCTATATAAACCAGCTGTTTGCAAGTTTCCTTTTTTGTTTTATTGGTTAGCTGCAAATGGGTTTTTACATGGACCCAGAAATTCAGAGAGGACAACTCTTTGTAGCCACATCCAGCACACGGTGTGGTATGATATTGGAAGAAGAGTACATATTGTTTGCAAGACCAGAGTCTTTAAAGCAGATGCACAGTACAATAATCTGCTAATAAATACCCCAAAGAAGCTGTACATTGTCTCATCTTTGAACACTTTTTTCATTATACAGATCATACAAATACTGTGTGCATTTTTAGATTATCATGACCAGTGGATAATGATGCCGGCAGCACTACAGTATTAAAAATATGAAAAAATATTCGCTTTGCTTTTACTCTCTATTTGGAGTTAAAATGTTAGTATCAACTTGAAAATGCTATATTCTTTGTTACCAGAATATATCTCCATAAGCAACCACTGTTTAAGACACTAAAACATCAGCATATATATATGTATATATATATATATGTTATGTATTTATATAGAGAAAGTTACATGCCATTTATATCACAAGTTAAACTCATACTTACTGCTTTTGCAAAGGATTTTTGAATTATAATGACAATTTCTTAGTTTATACGCAAGGTGATTTTTTTTCCCTGTGTCTGTTCCCAATCTTTATATTCTCTAATCATACAAGCAGAAGTGCATGTGATGCACAATAAAATGTTAGCCATAAAACCTGAAATAATTCTTACATCTTGATAATACTGTAGTTTAACACAAAAGCAACGCATTCGGCCTTTTCCATTCCCTGAAAACCACAGACCCCTATTAGCCCTCTCAGTACACCTGCAGGAAACAAGGTTGGTAATCTTGAAGAAGTAGTCCAAAATTCTAATAACATAATTGGAGGGATTCCAATTGAATCCCTGAAAACAGTAAAAAAAAAACCAACACTGTTTTTCCTTACTGAAAAACAGTAAGGAGCTTAATTTCTACAAAGTAAGTCTCTTGGATAATCATTAAACAAAAACTTACATAGATTAGAAAATGAATAAATGAGTAAATAACCACAGTATGCACTTTATACCTATCAACCTGGAGTCAGATAACCTGAATATGAGTTCTAGGTGGAGAAGAGGAGAAAAGGGGGTTTATGGATGTTGATTGTCTGTGCTCTGCTCTCTCCTAGGTGTTTGTACATCTCATCTCACATCTCTATAAGGCAGACACTATGTGTTCCATTCAACGTCATGCAAATGGAGGCTCAGTGATTTGATGTAACTTGCTCCTAAGTGACAGTGCTAGGACGGGCACCTGAATTTGCAGGCAAGATCCATCCTTGGTCCATTACAATATACTTAAAATTGAACTTTTTGTATATTTTGTTTCCTTAGGTATGGAAGAGGGACAGGAATGCTGCATTACCTATCTCCTAAGGTATTTTAAGGATCAAATGCAACAACTTTCAAAACGCTGTGGAGCTCTACAGAAATAAGAATGAGCAGAATAAACAGCTAGGTTTTATTAGCAATAAAAGCCACAACTCATACTCCACAGCACTTCCTTCTCCCTTTACTTTTTCCATTTGTTCTGCTGACAGCTCTCCTCTGATTCGCCACTTCCCTCCATGGTGAAAATCCTTCTTTTTGGCAGCTTAAATTTGCCCACTAGGAATACTGAGCTTGGACCCTAGAATGTACCATTTTTCTCTCTTCCTGTTTAGTCTTCAATTCACTGTGATAGGGCTTTGCCCCCCCTCCCCCGCCCCCCGACTCTACTGAAACCCTCAGTTTCTTCACAAGCGCATTTGGCGCCTTTGTCCCAGTTAGGAAAAATGCATCCCCTCCTCTGGGGGATGATTTCATGAGCAGAATGAAGGCTGGTATCCTTGATCAGTCAACAACTTGTACAACTATCTTTGGCCAATGAACACTGCTTTGGCAAGGTCATCAATTACCTCTTACCGGCAAAATCCAATGGACATGTTTCAAACTTCATCTTACTTAAGTTCTTTGTGACACTTGACACTGTGGAGAATTCCCTCCCAGAACCAATCTCCCAAGTGAAGCTGAGACCAATGTTTCCTGATTTTCATCCTAAAGTTCTGGCAGTTGCTTAGTCTTCTTCACGGGTTCTTTTTCTCTAGGTCAGTGGTCCCAGACCTTTTTGGCACCAGGGGCCAGTTTCGTAGAAGGTAATTTTTCCAGGGCTGGGGTAGGAGATGGGGGGATGATTCAGGTGGTAATGCGAGCAATGGGGAGAGGCAGATGAAGCTTTGCTGGCTCACCTGCTGCTCACCTCCTGCTGTGCGGCCCGGTTCCTAACAGGCGATGGACCGGTAGCATCAGTGGCCTGGGGATTGGGGACCGCTGCTCTAGCTGCTTCTAGGTTTTCTCTGTCTTGAGCCTCTTGTTTCTTACTCCATGTCAATAATGAGCTGTCAAAAGGTGACACTATGTGGGGTTTGGGCTAAGTTTTGCAGCAGGCTGTAATCTTTGGATACAAGGAACCACCCAAACCCAGCCCTTGGTGGAAGAGTCGGCGTGCTCTGAAACAAGGCATTGGTGTCACTCCCATTAACGTGGTTCACCCCACCTCCCTTGTATCACTCCACCCAGTAGGGTCCTAGAGGATGTCCTATGGCCATAGTGTGGGGAGAACTAGTGGTAACCAGGAGCATCCCATTCATCTTAATAACTAGCACTTGTCACAAGGCCTGGTATACAATAGGTAAGGGGAAAGTTTCATTGACCTGAATGAATGATTCTAGCCATACCACTGGGAGGTGCTGAGTGACCTAGGAAAGGCCACTTCAAACCCTCTGGATTTCAGATTCCTCATGTGTAAGATGGAGAAAATAGTAATAACAGTGCTTTCCTGGGGTTTGCGATTTTGAGAATGAACAAATATTTTTGAACTTTGAATTGTTATACAAATGGAAAGGTTAAAAGATTGGGAAATTGCCTCTGTTTTGTTTGTTAACAAACGTGCCTAGAGTGTAATCATTTAATGACTAAAAGAAAAGATTCAATTTTCTCATTGACAATTTTTTGTTCAATAAAGTGGATAACCTAAATGGTAGGAATTCATATTATTTTCTGTGGAATTCAATTAAATTACTTTCATCTTGAATCAAACAATGATAACCTTTTAACAATTCTGTTTCCTGAATTCATCCTGAGGTTGAAAAATGTACTCACCTCTGCTCTGTCATTTCCCTGAGTGGCGCATGAACTTGTGGCTTCTGCTCTCACCTCTGTGCTGCTGACTGTACCTATTGCCATCTGGCTTTTGTTCCCACGAATTCTCGAAATTGTTCTCATCAAGGTGACCAAAACATCCTTTCTGCTCAATCCACTGGACACCTCGAAGCTGCATCTTCCTTGACCATCTTAGCAGCATCTGACACAGTTGACCAGCCCCCTTCGTTGATCTTTTGCTTAGCTTGGCATCTGTGATATTGCACTCTCCTGATTTTCCTTCACATTTAAAAAAATTTCCCCTGATTCCTTTCCTGCATTAGTTTTCTCTTGGGGTTATGTCCTGGGTTTGTTGGTTTTCACTCTACATCCATTACCCATGCAGTCTCATGCATTTTTAGGCTTTTACTTATGATCTACATTGGCTGTTCTCAAATCTCTTCTCCAGTCCAGACCAGTCTTCAGAGTTTCACAACCAAATAACTGTCTTCTCGACAAAGCCAGTTGTCCACAGACACTTTAAGCTCAACATGTTCAAAATTGAACCCTCAATTCCTGGTGTCATGAATGGGCTCATGTAGAAGTTCAGGTTCCCTGCAGGGAGAAGACACCAGCTTAAGTGTCTTCTCAGCAGAAGGAACATAATTCAGAGTGGCTGCACATGCCATTCCTCCCACCCAGAATCCTTCCTCCATGCCCCATCCCCTGGTACCCTTCCATGTTTGTTCAGTTCATTCCTACTAATCCGAAAGTTTCTAATTTCAATGTAACCTAGTCCTGGAAAATGTCCCTGACCCTCAAAATCTGAGTAAAGTGCCTTTCTTATGTGTTTTGTCAGAAATCAGTCATTGATACTTTTCCATCATAGATGTTTGTCACATTTATTGTAATCATAAGCATTTCTGTCTCCCTCACTAGGTTTTAAGCTCCATGAAGGCTGGGACTGAATCTGTTGTGCTTGTCTCTGCAACCACAACTCCTAACTGCCTGGAGTGGGCAGTTCTCAGGAAAAGGGCAAGGACTAAGCACTCAACCAAAAGACATCCTCTACACACTTCTGAACTCTACCCAGGCCGCTATCGTATAGCCTAAAACACTTTTTTGCATTTATTTCTTTATATATCTTTCTAATGGACTGTAAGCAGTTTGAGGGCAGAGGCTACGACTGATTCATATTTTTATGTCCCAGGGCCTAGGACAGCACCTAAGACAAACGAGTGCTCAGTGAAATGTTCATTTACTGCATGAATAAAATGATAGAGGGGAAAAGAACTGGAGTAATCATCCAGCCTATTATCCTTCCGTGTGTTCCAAGGAGCACTAATCCTATAAGACATTTTACAGGAGGGGTTGGCAAAGCTTTTCTGTAAAGAGCCAGATAGTAAGTGTTTCAGGCATTGTAGGCCCTCCATTGTTGATTTTTTTCTAACTCCCTAACTTCGTAGAGGAAACCAGACCCAAGGAAGAAAAATAATTTTCCCAAGGTCACAAAACTGTTCATTTCAAAAGCAGCAGTGAATCTCCAAATTCCAAACTCTCACGGCAATGTTAATCCATATGAAAACTTTCACCTTCTTTATAGATGTCCCACTTCCCCTACAATGGCGAACCTCAAAACCTCCTATGAAGACATGCTCAGTCCTTATCTGTGCCCTGCAGGCTGCCATCTGGATTTTATTCCCAGTTGCAACTACTGTTTTTCTGTCTAGCTAGAGGAAGTCAATTGACTACTTGACTGTTGAACTGATTATTTATTTGCTCATTTATTAATTTTTTCTTTTAACAGAAGTATTTAGCTGGCACTAACAAACCAAATTGCTATCTCATATTTGTTAAATATTCATTAAATCTCCACATATTACTATGCCATTTCTTTTTAAAGAAATGTTAGAAATCTTTGATAGCAATATTATCATCTTGCTGTAGACAAGTGTGTGTTACTGTTTTAGATCCTGACGACCTGGGCCAAGGTGACCGTGTTCAGTTCCTAGTGGGGAAATGTATCTATTTTCTTGGCAAGGATGTAAGAATGCACAATGGAGAAAGATTCTAATTTTTCAGACTGAGAACAACTTAGTCTCCTAGCTACTCGTGACTTTCTCCAGAGGTGTCTGTGGTATTTGATTCTGTTCCCAGCTATCAGCAATGGATTAAAGAAATGAAGTAATAACATTAGGATTAAATGACTTTTCACTGAGTAAAATTCTCTGTAAAATGTTACACCTATAAATTTCACTTTAGACATGTTGTCAATTATTTTTTGAAAGGACAGAAGGACATATGTGCCACTTGGTGTTTTTCTAGCTTCCTAACCTTTTCTTTGTTCCTTCCATTACCCACTTAAGTGTATCCTGACCCTAGTTTCCCTCCCCACCTAGCAAACTCAGAACCCCAAAGCCTTCTTGGCATCCTCCCCAGCGATGTTGAAGGCTGCTTCAGGGTAAGTTCTATGGGGACTGGGTGGTCCTGCAGTGAAAGGAGAAGGAAGGGTCATTCCCTTCAACCTCTCCAACAAATTGCTGTGCTTGCCACACCCGGGCCAGAACCCACTGTCAGAGTGCATTCATTTCTTTCCTTGCCTGCCCAGAGCTACTGCCTCGGTTCCAAAAAGTTAAGTTTTATTTTTGGAAAGGAAATGAAATGTACAAGTTATAGCTGACCTCTGAAGTTTTGCTTTTCCCATTGCTGCTAAATTTTTTAAAATAAGGTAGATGTAGTTTTATTTCCATCTGTTTTTAATTTTAGTAGAGGTAAATTGTGTGCTTATCTATCTATCTATATCTATCTGTCTTCGTATGGTTAACAAGAGGTGAGATCCAGAGTCAAATTCCTTAAGTTTAACTTCTTATCCCAGCACCTTCTGGCTCCATGATTTTAAACAGGTTATTCAACTTCACTTCTCAGTTATCTCATCCTTAAAATGGGGATAATATTAATGCCTTACATCTAGGGTTGTTATAGGATTAAATGAGAAAATACTCACAGAATGCTTGGACCAGCATGTAATTTGTAGTAGTAAGTGTTAGTTATTTTTATTATTGTTATTATTATGATTACTGGTACTTTATTATTATTTAAGAAGTAAGTTCTGTGTCTATTGTGAAACAAAGAAGAAGATAAATTCTAGCAGAAGCAAAGGGAACAGTAGTAGGAAGAAAAAGGTAGATATGTCTAAGTCACTAGGAAGTGAACAAAAGGAAAAAGATATAGACCACTTCTTTTTTTTTTCTCCAATCAAACCACAAGAGACTGTAGCACATCCCTCAACCAAGCCCCATCTTCAGGTTTTCCCACACAAGGGGATTAGATTCTGTAGATGGAGAATACTCAATTGAGGAATTCTATGGTTAAGAAGGCTTCTGAGGACTAATTTAGTTAACTCACTATTGTGCTTAACATTATTTCTATGGGGAAACGCGTTCCAGATTATAAAACAAACAAATTAGAAAAAAACTTTTGAAATGAGACCCACCAGTAAACTAGGACAGCCAATAAAATACATTTCTAGTTGAGAAGTAGAAGGAACATTGGTGCCATTTAGATGGTTATGGTCTTGTCACCATCATGCTAGATGTTTTTTTCAGCTTTTTTTTTTTTTTTTTTTTTGCGGTACGCGGGCGTTTAACTGTTGTGGCCTCTCCCGTTGCGGACCACAGGCTCCTGACGCGCAGGCTCAGCAGCCATGGCTCACGGGCTCAGCCGCTCCGCAGCATGTGGGATCTTCCCGGACCGGGGCACGAACCCGTGTCCCCTGCATCGGCAGGCGGACCCTTAACCACTGTGCCGCCAGGGAAGCCCTTCTTCAGCTTTTTTTTATAAAAAGGAAATCAACATGAATTTTAGAATGTTAATTCAATTTCAAACAAGGGTAGAAATAATGTCTTGCTAAAAATTTGTAATTGAAATATTCATTATATTTGTCTTTCTAATGGAATAATAAAAACTTTAAACTTTTATTCAAATGAAAATTCTTAAAGTATATGATGAATTTGTCATTATAATGAAAATCAAGAAATATTTCCAATTTTAAAGACATGAGAAAAGGAGCAAAATCAAAATGATGATTATCAATCTTTGCAGAATAATCTGAGGAAATAATTATTCCAAAAGTGTACAGTTGCTGCTGACAGTGAGTGCTGTACAATGTAAATGTACAATGTTCTTCTTAATTTTTTTTTCAAATTTTACTTTTAGAAAAATTATAATTTAACTTTTCTTGGTTAATATATCTTGATATTTACATGATAGAAAAATAATATACTTAAGGAAAGATTTAGTTGAGATTTCAGAAGTTCAATCTTTTCAATTATTTTCAATTTTGTGCAGATAATAATAAAATACTATGGAACATTGGGGTAGAATATCTTTTTTTAAGCTAATAGTAGCTCATGAGGTGTCTCAATCATTTTTTTTTGTATTGAAATTTGTTAATTATATTCCATTGGGTAGATGCAGATGAGATGGAATAGATTGTGTTTCTAGAATGGAAACACTACATCTACAAACAGCAAGGCCATTATAGCAGGATCACCTTTCGAGATACAATCCCTGAGTTACACTTTGCCAAGGGCTCGTCTAGTGTGGTAGTCAGCCCCCAAGATGGCCATGAATGATCCTTGTCTCTGGGTATTTAAGCCCTTATGTTAATTCCTTACATAATGAATAGAGTTAACTTGTGTAGCAAGTAGGATACAGGCATACCTCAGAGACATTGCAGATTTGGTTCCAGCAAATAAAGGAACCACCTAATATTGCAGGTTTACACTGCAATAAAGTAAATATATCAATAAAGTGAGTCACACAAATTTTTTGGTTTCCCAGTGCATATAAAAGTTATATTTATACTATATTGTAGTCTATTAAGTATGCAGTAGCATCTAAAAGAACAATGTGTATAATTTACAAATACTTTATTGCTAAAAAATACTAACCATCGTCTGGCAATGCAGGATTGCCACAAACCTTCAATTTGTAAAAACAATATCTGTGAAGTGCAATAAAGCAAAGCACAGTAAAATGAGGTATGCCTGTACTGTGGAAATGACAGCATGTAACTTCTGAGTCAAGGTCAGAAACATGGAAGCTTCTATCCTGTTCTCTTATATCACTTGCTCTAGAAGAAGTTAGCTGTTATGTTGTGCAGACACTCAAGCAGCACTGTGATGAGATCCATGTTCCAAGGCACTCCTCACACTTGCAGGACCCCAAACCAGAACCACTTCTGAATTCCTGCTAAGTTTGAGGAAATTTGTTATGCAGCAAAAGATACCTGACATCCTCTATCTTCAAAACACCTGTGGGTATTCCCTGGCAGTCCAGTGGTTAGGACTCCACACTCTTACTGCCAAGGGCCTAGGTTTGATCCCTGGTTGGGGAACTAGGGTCCACATGCCGTACAGCATGGCCAGAAACAAAACAAAAACAAACAAAAAACACCTGAATTGTGGCCTGTTTTGGGCCATGGTTTCTTCTGGCTACTATTCATACAATTAATAACATCTTTCAGGTTGCAGTGATGCTTGCCCTTCGTCATGTCAAATGTCTTCCACCAATCTCTACATGTTGCCCTTTAGCCTCTATTTCCTCCATTTCCTTGAAAGTCTACATTTTAAGGTCTAGCCTGTTAGGGAGTTCAGGTGAAACCTCCAGAACAGCCATTTCCAACATGTGGTTTGTCATAATTAGTCAAAATTCTTCACCAGAAATAAAGGCAGAACTAAAACAACTAAGGGAAGTACCATTAAAGAAAACACAGAATGGCATGTGAATGTTCACTGGCTGAAAGCTTAAAACGGCACTCATCATATGTATTAGCTGACTGGTGGTGAGAAAAGACTATATATTTTTTATATTTATATTATATTTGTATCAGTCAGAATAGGTTAGATTTTGCTGTAATATAAACAATCTGCAAATCTCAGAGATTTTATAAAAGAGAGATTATTTCTTTTTTTTTTTTTATACAGCAGGTTCTTATTAGTCACCAATTTTATGCACATCAGTGTATACATGTCAATCCCAATCGCCCAATTCATCACACCACCATCCCCACGCCCCCTGCCGCTTTCCCCCCTTGGTGTCCATACGTTTGTTCTCTACATCTGTGTCTCAATTTCTGCCCTGCAATTAATTATTATTAATAACAATATTATTTTTCTTTTTTTTTTACATCTTTATTGGAGTATAATTGCTTTACAATGGTGTGTTAGTTTCTACTTTATAACAAAGTGAATCAGTTATACATATACATATGTTCCCATATCTCTTCCCTCTTGCGTCTCCCTCCCTCCCACCATCCCTATCCCACCCCTCCAGGCGGTCACAAAGCACCGCGCCGATATCCCTGTGCTATGCGGCTGCTTCCCACTAGCTATCTACCTTACGTTTGGTAGTGTATATATGTCCATGCCTCTCTCTCGCTTTGTCACAGCTTACCCTTCCCCCTTCCCATATTCTCAAGTCCATTCTCTAGTAGGTCTGTTTCTTTATTCCTTTCTTACCCCTAGGTTCTTCATGACATTTTTTCCCCCTTAAATTCAATATATATGTGTTAGCATACAGTATTTGTCTTTCTCTTTCTGACTTACTTCACTCTGTATGACAGACTCTAGGTCTATCCACCTCATTACAAATAGCTCAATTTCATTTCTTTTTATGGCTGAGTAATATTCCATTGTATATATGTGCCACATCTTCTTTATCCATTCATCCGATGATGGACACTTAGGTTGTTTCCATCTCCTGGCTATTGTAAATAGCACTGCAATGAACATTTTGGTACATGACTCTTTTTGAATTATGGTTTTCTCAGGGTATATGCCCAGTAGTGGAATTGCTGGGTCATATGGTAGTTCTATTTGTAGTTTTATAAGGAACCTCCATACTGTTCTCCACAGTGGCTGTATCAATTTACATTCCCACCAGCAGTGCAAGAGGGTTCCCTTTTCTCCACACCCTCCCCCGCATTTATTGTTTCTAGATTTTTTGATGATGGCCATTCTGACTGGTGAGAGATGATATCTCATTGTAGTTTTGATTTGCATTTCTCTAATGATTAATGATGTTGAGCATTCTTTCATGTGTTTGTTGGCAGTCGGTATATCTTCTTTGGAGAAATGTCTACTTAGGTCTTCTGCCCACTTTTTGGATTGGGTTGTTTGGTTTTTTGTTATTGAGCTGCATGAGCTGCTTATAAATTTTGGAGATTAATCCTTTCTCCCATTCTGAGGGTTGTCTTTTGGTCTTGTTTATGGTTTCCTTTGCTGTGCAAAAGCTTTGAAGTTTCATTAGGTCCCATTTGTTTATTTTTGTTTTTATTTCCATTTCTCTAGGAGGTGGGTCAAAAAGGATCTTGCTGTGATTTATGTCATAGAGTGTTCTGCCTATGTTTTCCTCTAAGAGTTTGATAGTTTCTGGCCTTACATTTAGGTCTTTAATCCATTTTGAGCTTATTTTTGTGTATGGTGTTAGGGAGTGATCTAATCTCATACTTTTACATGTACCTGTCCAGTTTTCCCAGCACCACTTATTGAAGAGTCTCTCCTTTCTCCACTGTACATTCCTGCCTCCTTTATCAAAGATAAGGTGACCATATGTGCGTGGGTTTATCTCTGGGCTTTCTATCCTTTTCCATTGATCTATCTTTCTGTTTT